>NC_046663.1:106239090-106244718 GCF_010883055.1 Belonocnema kinseyi | reverse complement strand
ATCGAATTTTCGGCACCAGCTGACAAAAACATCATAGCCAAGGAGAATGAAAAGAAAGAGAGGTATCGAGACCGTATAAGGGAGTTGCAACGATTGTACCCGAAATATTCTGTTAAACTGATCGTCCTTATCATCGGCGCTCTTGGAGGTGCCAAGGTTTCACTTGCTAATAGCCTAAAAAGCATCCCTGCGTGTCAGCAATATGCTAGAACACTTGCGGGAAAAATGCAGAAGGCGGTTGTCCTTGGGTCGCACCGTGTTCTTAGGGTCCACGAGGCTTTTGCTAGATCGTCGTATTGATTCCTTTACAGACTGTAACCACCTATCTCACGGTTGTGAGACGTGGTTATGGCTGAAATTTTACCGCAGTTTCGCTGGAAGCGGGTGCAATTTTTCAGATTAGCACCCGCTCCCGGCGAAATCCTGCGGTTGTCCTTATGACAAATTTTATATATATATATGTATATTCATTTGTGTGTGTGTGTGTTCGTGTGTTTTCTTTTTGGTCTATAATTTTTGCCAGTATCGGTTCAGTAATTGAACTATAATTCCCCCAGAACAGCTACAGTACTCGTTCGCCAAGTCTTGGCTAGACTTTGGTATGACCAATTCACCCAGATCGCCGCGAGCACTGGCCCGCCAAGATTTGGCTGGACGTTGGCAAGACCACTGGCTCAGTACTGCGCTAGATGGAAGTTACGGCTCGATACAGGCATTTCCCATTGGGTAATATGTATGTCAAATAAATTAACTGTTAACGTAAATAAAAATATAAATCAATTTAATTTTTCGCAGACATTTTTTTCAAATATCTGTTTGAAATATTTTTGGAACATTTTTTTTTAAATTTTGTTAAACAATTTTTGTTGTCGCCTATTTCCACTAATTTTTCTTAGCGTAACTTTTAAATTTTTAGGTGTTTTATATTAGTTTACAACGATTCAGAATTATATAAAATGTAAATTTTAAGAAAAGTTAGATTTTTAATAATGTTTAATTTCTTATTTTGTATGATTGCACACATTCTGACAGTTTTTCAAAAATGGTGAAAAAAATTTGGCTACTTGACACTAAGAAATTTTTATGGTATGGATGGCGGACCAGTCCCAGATCTGAGCCAGACTAGACTGTCAAGAAAATAAGAAAAAAATAGATTTAAAGAAGTGTTAATTTCTTATTTTTTATAATTTCTGACATCCTGGCAATTTTTCGAAAATGTTAAAAAACACTTTAGCTGATTTACACTTAGAAATATTTATGTTATAGATTGCTTACCAGGCCCAGATCTAGGCCAGACTAGACTGTCATTACTAGACGGTCTAGACGTCGCCAGATCTGGACTAAATCAGACAACAGACAGCCAGAAGATTCTTCCACTAGGGGTGCTGGTCAACGGGTGCATCCTTATACAATTTAAACAAAAACAATTTTTTTGTCAAATCTAGGCATATACATGGTTTTTTGCATTTTTTCTGAAAATATACTGGTATATGACGAGAAACTAATCTCTGAACAAGTCTTTCCCTACATTGGCCGCCCAAGATAATGAATTCGGATGGCAAAGAAAATGTTTTTAAACACGGTAAGAATTAAACTATACACTAAAAACTACTTTTGTTCCTAAATGCAATTTTGTGTTTCAGAAATTAGGCATGTCAACATAGAATTGTTAACTAAAAAATGTTGATTCTCAATTAAGGGTCAATATTCGATTCAAAATGAGCCCATATTTTTTGTGTATACCTAAGTGTAACTGAAACTTCGAAATTTCATACTATTTCAAGTTTTAAAAATCGTCGATCACCAAATATATTATTTTCTATAATATCATCGTCAGCCAAAGAAATGTCCTTTTCTTTCCCTTTGCCTCAGTTGTTAGAGGAAATAATAATTTAAATATCTGATTATGATGAATCTGTGATTTTGACTTTGCCGTATCGACATCCTTCTTAGTTTCCTACTTTTCGGCTAATACCACTAATACAAAGCACCATACCGCACCGGCGGCTAGGCAGTGGTCGACGCCGTTATGGCCAGACGCAGTGCCGGTGTGTCTCTTGCGTTCGCGCTCCACAGTCAGTCAATAAAGGATTTAAGATTTTAAAAAACATGCTATAATATTTTAGGCAATAGGAGTTTTTTTAAGCCCAGAGGTTGGATCTAGGACAAATATGGTTAGGTTAAAAAATGTCAATGAAGGGCTTAATCTTTGACGAGACATCTCAAGCAAACCAAATTGACTAATATGAGCAGTTTGAATTCTTGCACGATCTCTACTTAGAAATTCCTTAGACTTTCCTAGGGCACAAAAAAGTTTGTAACGATTGTAGTCGTATTAACGACGGTTTCATTATAAAATCCGATTAGCTATGAATTTTGTGATTCTTAATTGTCAAAAAATAAGAGGAGAAAATATTCATGAAAGAACTTTAAAATTGGGCTAGATGATTCGATTTCAAAATCATACCAGTGACTTTGCAAAAAATCGGCTGACTAATTCGCATGAAACATTGTCGTTAAAGAATATCTCAATTTAGCATATAGTTTCAGAAACTTAAGGAAACTTTTTTAAAGTAAAACATCTTTCAATTGTTTATCCGTATTGCTATAATACATATTTTCAAGTTTTTAGGTGAAAATAGTAATATTTGAGGTCACTTTAAAATCATAAAAGAAGTAAATTTAATAATTAAGGCGAGGGTGTAGGCAGCAGAGGTGATTATGATTTCTAATGGCAATATTGGTGGTGGAAGAGACCTCTGCCGTCCCAACAAGAAAAGTCGTATCTACATTTTAGATGAGTCTCCTGTTAACCTAACCGAAATCGGGATGGCAGGGGACTCATCCGAAATGTAGTTACGACTTTCCTTGTTTGGACGGCAGACCTTGGATATCCGTCCATAGGACTCCATAAAGTCTAAGATCCCACAGATTGCTGGGCAACAAAATGCAAGATTTTATTTAATATTAAAAAATATATTTTTTTTAAGTGTGAATAGTCGTCCCGATAAACTGAGAGAGTTGGAAAAGGGGATGGACTAGTCGTCAAAAAATTGCATTCCTAACTTAATTATGAATGTATACCATATTTCTAGTCGATTGGATATGTGGACTTGTGTCAAAATTGGAATGCAAGATTTGACCCTTACATTCCTTAGAAAGCAAGTAAAATAAAAACTTGAATGTACACGGAGAGAAATTTCGGGAGATCAATTCGCGAGACGTACCTGTAAAGTTGGCCAGATCAGGGTAATTAGTTTTCTCAAAGCTTTAAAGATATTTAAATATTTTAATTCTAATAAAATTTATTATGATGTTAAAGATGGGTAAAGGACAATTCGTACTGACTATAGTTTAAGGTGATGTGTTCCATAACCTCTTCCTGTTTATATAGGGTAAACACGCTGGGACTTACATACATGGCGAACTTGATTGCTACCCGAATTGCACAACAGCAGGGAAGAGGCCATTGTACAGGGGCATTTTTCATATTTTGCGCCTTTAACGTTGCATTCGGGTCGGTTATTCGGTCAAGTCCGTGCATCTTCGGATCAAGTTTATCATAATTTCCATGGTTGCATTCTAAACTTCAAATAGATACAAGTGTCAAAAAATATAGGTTATGTTATGTAGTAATTACAAATAATAAAAGTGTTTCATTAATAATGAAGTGAGACTTTTGACTGAGAAGTAAACATCAATTCTCTTCTGTGCCAATAACATTATGGAATGGCTGCTGAGTGAGAAAAACTATAAGTTGGTAATAATATTGTGCGCTTTCAGTGGGCGAAGCGTGAAGCGTGTTAAACTCTTATTTGTTTAACTCTTATGTTTTGAATAAAGTGAATAAAATATTACATGCGACAATTTTAAATTGACATTACCTACAATTACTCACAGCGATTTGGATAAAAAGGTGAATCCGAACATAACCTCGAAATAATGACATATCGGCCCCCGACATGTTCATTATACTTTCGATTGATTATTCTTTACCAAAGAAATGTTTTATGGTTTTTATGTTTATTACTGACAGTGTCGGCAGTAAGAATTTACACAATAATTACTTAATATTAATTTAACAACCCTTACTTATTAATAATTTTAATAAGTAACACATTATTTCTGAAATTAATAGCTGATTTCCATTGTTTTTTTCAAACATCGATCATAGATGAAATACACATCAGGAAATGCAGATGGATTTTGTACATTTTAGCTGGTTTAATTCAATAAATATGATTGGAAAACCGTTATCTCTAGACCTTATCCCAAGGCTGGGGATTGATCAGCCTAAAATAAATTCTGAGTCATTCTGATGATATAGGTGTATCTAAAAGATATCTCGAAGCAATTTAACTTTTCTGAATTTTAATTAATAAATTCTTTTTGAATTTTTTTATTTTAGAAAATGTTTTCTCTGGACCGCATTTCAAAATTTGGTTCGATAAACCACTAAAAGAAATTAGGGACTCGTTGATAATAGCAGTGTAGCAGAAATAAATGCAGAAGCGATATTTTAGGCCAGAATTCTTATTCCAATTTTTTCAGAAATTTTCCTATAATTATCTATTTTATCAGGTCTAAATATTAAATTCATACATTACTGGTACCTTATCAGAAAATAAAAATCTTTTAGTGTAATTCAAATCTACTCGGAATATTGTTTTAGTTTATTTGATTGAGTTCTCGTTTAAGCTCAAATTCTGCCGTTAGAAATGAAGACACCAATTCCGTAAATTTTATTTCAGATGTCATCTTTTCATTTGGATGTTGTTCTATATTTATATTTCTAAAGAATTGAAATAACAATTCTGGCCTAAAATAGTATGTCTCAAATTTATTTTAGTGGCTGATCAAACCAAATTTTGAGATGAAGTCCAGGGAAAGCATTTTCTAAAATACAAAAAATCTCTGAATAATTGATAAATTGACATTCAGGCAAGTTAAATTGGCTCGAGATATCTTTTTGATACACCTATATCATAAAAATGAATTAGAATGAATTTAAAAGCTGATCAAATGCCAGTTTGGAAATCAGATCCAGAGATAGGAATTTCGAAAATAGAATAATTTCTAACAAAAATGGAATAACAATTCTGGGCTAAATTATCTTGCCTAGATAAATTTTTTAAACAATCCTATCACCAACGAGTCTCTGATTTATTTTAATGGTTGATAAAACAAAATTTTAGGATGAGGTCCAGAGAAAACATTTTCTAAAATACAAAAAAATCCCTAAATATTTTATTGATTAAAATTCAGGGAAGTTAAATTACCTCGAAATATCTTTTTGATACAGCTATATCATAAAAATGAATTAAAATGAATTTTAATGGTTAAAATTATCTAAATGATCGTGACTAAATTATCTTACCTGGATAAATTTTTTAAACAATCCTATCACCAACGAGTCTCTAATTTATTTTAATGGTTAATAAAACAAAATTTTAGGATGAGGTCTAGAGAAAACATTTTCTAAAATACAAAAAAAATCCCTAAATATTTTATTGATTAAAATTGAGGCAAGTTACCAGGTGTATACATATGAAACCGGTATTGCCATCTAGCGGCCAGTAGGCACACTTGTAGGCACTGTCGGAACTTACCATTTGTGCTAATTGGCGT
>NC_046663.1:106233364-106238990 GCF_010883055.1 Belonocnema kinseyi | reverse complement strand
GCGCATACTTTGAATAAAATATTTGTTATCATTCTCTTGAAATAAATGTGTTTTTTTCTTGAAAAAATACCGGTTTCATATGTATACACCTGGTAAATTACCTCGAAATATCTTTTTGATTCACCTATTGAATTTGATTCACCAGCTGAAATGCACCAAATCCATCTGCATTTCCTGATGTGTATTTCATCTACGATCGATCTGTGGAAAAAAAAACAATGGAAATCAGCTATTAATTTCAGAAATAATTTCTTACTTATTGAAATGATTAATAATTAATGATTGTTAAATTATTATTAAGTAATTATTGTGTGCATTCTTACTGCCGACACTGTCAGTAATAAAAATACAAAACCACAAAACATTTCTTTGGTAAAGAATAATCAATGGAAAGTATAATAAACATGCTGGGGACCGATGTGTTATTATTTCAAGGTTATGTTCGAATTCACCTTTTTACTCAAATCGCTGTAAGTAATTGTAGTTAATGTCAATTTAAAATTGCCGTATGTAATATTTTATTCAAAACATATCCTGTTTATTCATGACATACCTTTTTTATGCCGCAAATAAGCGTTAAACACAATTCATTCTTCGCCCACTAAAACCGCACAATATTATTACCAACTCATATTATTTGTCACTCAGCAGCCATTCTATAATGTTATTGGCACAGAAGGGAATTGATGTTTACTTCTCAGTCCACAAGTCTCACTTCATTATTAATGAAACACTTTTAACATGTGTATTTACTACATAACATAACCTATATTTTTTGACACTTGTATCCATTTAAAGTTTCGAACGTAACCATGGAAACTATGATAAACTTGATCCGAAGATGCACGGACTTGATCGAATGGCCGATCCGAATGCAACTTTAAAGGCGCAAAATATGAAAATGCCCCTGTACAATGGCCTCTTCCCTGCTGTTGTGCAATTCAGGTAGCAATCAAGTTCGCCATGTATGTAAGCCCCAGCGTGACCACCCTGTATAAGCAGAAAAAGGTTATAGAACACACGACCTTAAACTATAGTCAATACGAATTGTCCTTTATCCATCTTGAACATCATAATAAATTGTATTAGAATTAAAATAGTTATATATCTCACAATTACAAGAAGCACGTAAAGTGTCATTAACTTAATAACAAAAAAGTATGTATTTTAATAGTGTTAATTTGTTGTTTAAACGTAAAAATGAGATTAATAATAGAAATTTATTAATTTGAAGGGCCTCCCACACGTATCCTAATCTTCCTCTTCACGCCGTGGACATGTGAGTTCTTCAGCGAGAACATTACATTTTCCTGGGGAATAAACAATTTTCAAATTTAATATCCGAACTGATAAACGAAATATTTACAAATCTTGTGAATGTAACAAAAGTGCGATAACTCTTGAAGTTATTACACGATTTTATTCTACCTTTTTATAACGTTTACGTCATAATCTAACAAATTTAACGCTACTGATTAAAATTCTGTTGATTAATATTTAACCAAATTTTCATTGTTCTCAACCGGCTCTAATTCTCTAACAAAGTTAAGGTCAGCGAAGCAAGCAACCGATGACGGACGACCGGCGTTCAGTATCTTTTGGGTTCCAGTATTGTCAAAAAATTTGAGGGTGGTGACCCTGCCGCTCCACACAAAGTTCGAAAAAAATTTTTGAATCGCTGCTCTACGGGTCTCTAGTCTTGTCCCTCCCCCTGCGGTGATCGGTGCGTTGGTAAGGGCTACTTTTAATTGTCAAAAGGCCTGTTGCTGATTACTAATTGATTCGCACTTGGCATTGTTTTTGGGCAGCTTGGTTAATGGTCGTGCGACATTTTAGAAATTTGGTATGAATCGACGGAATCATGAAAACGTCTGCAAAACTTTAATAAGATGCTTAACATTTCATTTAATCTCTTCTGCCAAATGTGACAGATCGATTAAAGTCTTGGTAATTGGTCACTTTATCGCACAGAACTTCTTTTCGAATACGGTGCGCGAGTAATCCATTTATCATATCGAACTATGTCGCTTCGTTGAAAGTATTAGCCGGTAGCTGTGCGAGAAGCGCGTGCGCTTTACATGTGCACACATCGGTAGAATTGCGACTGTCTTGTTCGTGTGCGATTAATTGTCGAAAAATCCAATAGGGCAGTTTTTTAGGACCGAAAGTTTGACATAGCAAGGAATTGCATTTTCCTATGTAGAGGTCATTTCTTTTACATCGCGCCACCGCGTCGCGGCAAGATCAGTAAAAAGAAATGGTAATCCTTTCAGCGCATTATCATCCGAGATAATTATAAATACTTTATATGTATCAATAGCATTGATAAAAGTATCGACATCTTCATATTTCTTCCTTTAGAGGCGCAGTATACGCTTCGGATACAACACTTTCCAGCGACTCGAGCAAACGCGCCAATTGCTCTTGAGTCATCATCTTAGGACGATGCTGAAGATTTTTCGGTAGAAACCTCTTCTTTCTCCTTATTGGTTGTCACCGGCTGCAGATTCGATGTAGCCTTTGGTTCTAGGCCCTGAATTCCCCTACGAAATCGTAGGTCCGAGCTGGTAGACCCGTTATCTGAAATTTTGGCAGCTGAACACATGTTGCGATTTAAACAGATCATTTGCACTTTCATTTCTCACTTGGTAACTTTTGCACTTTAACTTTTCACATACTATAATTGCTTGTTTTTGGGACACAATTCGGGCGCCAGTATAACACCAGGGTTTATTTATACAAATTGGGTTTTTATTCAAGGCCACAAGTTCACAGTACAAAGTCAAGGTATATAGACAAAAGGAATTAAATGAATTCAAATTGGGTCAGACACTGAATTTCAAATCAGACAAAATTACACGCGTCAGTAGTTGTGCGTTGACTGATCGCCGTTTCGTTGTCTCTGGCGCGAAGCGCTCTTCGTGATGGTGGAGGTAGACCCAGGATCGTATAGGGGCCTCCCTTAGCTTTAGGGCTTCCGCGTTGGAGCATGCATTTATAATTCAAAATATTTGTTTTCATTGTCTTGTTTTAAAACATTTTTTTAATTGCGCATCCTGTGAAGAAACAAGTTTGTGAATTACCTTTTTATTACATTTTGTATCGTTTTTCTAAAACTTTATTTATTTGCAAGGTCATTTCTTATGATTTAAACAAAAAATTCACATCCTATCAAAAAAATTATTTAGGATAAATTTGTAGCTCTTTTTTGAAAGAGCAACATTTGTTCATTCATTTTTTCCATACCTTGTGTTGTTTTATTCTTTGTTTTATTTTATTGCGATTAAAACCAAAACTACGCATCCCATAAAAAACTGATTGATAAAAATTCTGTATCTCTATTTCGGCTTGATAAATTTTGTTTAATTTTTTTTCGTTTATTATATTTTTGTTGCAAAATAGTCATTGACTGACATAACTGACATTTTTAGTCACGAAGACTGGGTCAAATAGCCTCCAACAACTCTTAATCGAACTTGACGAAATACAAAATGACTATAACGACTCTAACGTAGGGTAATAATGGTCGATTATGATGTTGATGACTTACAATGGAAGAATTTGTTATGAGATTAAAATCAAATTTAAAATGTTATTTAAAGTACGTATGTTTGTGATGGGTTTGAATTTTTACCCTCACTTGATTCTCGGGTGTCAGGGAGAGAGCATCGTAGTTTCGTCGATGTTTCTGCCTGCTCGAATATTCTTTTTTTTTGCCTTGATGAGGGTGCCGTATGAGTGCCGAAATGTTGGTGATTATTTTTTACGAATCTTTTTCTATTGTGATTTCATAATAATAAATATATATGTATCTTTTTTTATCTATCTTTTTTCAAATTGCAATAAGAAGATTTAATGGTGGTGGTTCAAATTTGCTCGTTGGATTCTTGGTTTTATTTTCAGGAATTCTGTACATTAAGTTGAGAAATTACTTCTGAAACAAGAATTTTTATGGATTAATTTAAAAATTTGAATTTGAATGACTAAATAAACTGGTATGAAAAGGATTTTCAATGTGTGAATAACATTTTATCGTTTAAGTGTTAAGTTGTTCGTGGCTTTACGCTACCCACAGTAAGAATGCTATTTTCTTGGTTTTTAGACTTTATATGGTCGGTCAATGAAAATATTACCATATTATCGGCAGTAATTTATTTTAGAAAGCTACATATTTGGCATAAGTTTTTAGTCCATATCTGTGCGCGTTGGACCTTAAATCTAGTCCCTTGTGCGTAAACTTGGTTTTAAATATTAATCAACCTTATAACAATTCTGTTAATGCATATCGAATTATAATTTGTATCTAACAAATTTAAATATACGTAAACTATATATAATTTTTCCGCATGGGTTAATAAAGAATCGCGATTGTGCAACATTCTCAATTTTACTGACGCACGTCAAGAAGGTGATATTGTGAAACTTGTAAATAGTCTGTCTAACCTATACCAACACAAAATAACATTTTTCCTTAGCAATATAATTTGCTTTCCTTAGAAAGTTCTCTGGTTATAGATTAAAAAACCCAAGAAGAACAATGCAATAAAATATAAGGCTCGTTACCAAAAAATTATGAAATTTCGGACCACGGGTTTTCATAAAAACTCTGAACCATTTTCAGTTGAAATGCATAATATTGCGCAATATACTCGACTGAGTACTCACACACTGTGGGCTTTTTGAGGTTGTTTTCGCCCTGCCCCCTAAAAAATTGCATGGGTCAGCAGATCAAGAGGAATGGACCTCTAATCCAGTTTTTTTTTAATTGACCTTCAATTTAGTTTAATTCATTTATATTGACGTTAAATTCATTTAATTGCAAATAAAATCGACTTTAAATTCAGCACAATTTTTTCGAATTTCTCTTGGTTAGTTCTACTGAATTTAACTTGAATTTAGTTGAGAATACCAAAAATTACCCCTCATCGATGCTGAGTATATGCAGTATCTGCAAATAGTAGTCACTCGATTTGAATGAAACCTAATGAAATGATAGAGTTATATAAGAGGCATTTCGTGCCCTAAGGATTTATGAAAAATTTGAAAATTACAGGTCACATCGTGGTGAATTAAAATGAATTTTAATGAAACATTAATATATTATATAACCTTTCACAAAAAAGAGGATGATGACTTCTAGATCACGAGATATCGTCAATTTAGTGGGTGGGACCTTGCGCGACCACCGAACTCGGCTGTCCCGTGTCACAGCACGTGTGTGAGGATATCCCGTTATCCTAACTAGAAATAAATAAAAAGGTGCGTTATGGACAAATAATTAAATTCAAAGAAATTTTGGACTTTTTTTGGTCAACATTTTTAAAAACAATTATCCGTATTATAATTTTAAATCGCATACTTCTTTCTATAATACCTTAAATTTGCATTAAAATTCGTTTTACGGTTTTAGAAATATCAATAATTCAAAACATGTGCTGCCGAAATTCAACATACGAGGGTAGTTCAATAAGTCCTTAGAATGAAGTATAAAAACAATTTTTTTGGGTAAATTTTTTTTTATTTCTCAACATAATCTCCTTGGAGCTCTATACACTTGATCAATCGCTTTTCAAGTTTTTTTAATCCTTCAGAAAAGTGCGTTTTCGGAAGTTCCTCAAAATAAGCA
>NC_046663.1:106224491-106233264 GCF_010883055.1 Belonocnema kinseyi | reverse complement strand
CGTGGATTTTATTGATGATTTCGGGAGTACTTGCTTCTACGGGCCTTCCTGAACGTGGTTCGTCACTTATTGATGTACGACCACGCTTAAATTCATTTAGCCTGTTATAAACCGTTGCTAAGGCAGGGGCAGATGAGCCATGAACTGAGTCCAATTCATTTTTATCTCATATGGAGTTAAACCCTTTAAATGAAAATGTTTGATTACCGCTCTGAACTCGGTTTTTTTCCATTTTTCTTAACGAACAATTTTTTTTTTCAATTGGTTATAAAAACACGTAAACTCAGAAGATGTGGACTGTGACTGCACCATATATCTAGTCGGGAGTGGTGCTGACTGAAAACAGATGATTTGGAGCGATTCGCGCGCCATCTGTTGGTCATTCTAAGGACTTATTGCACTACCCTCGTAGCATAACTCCAGTAATTTTGAAAAAAAATTGCAATATCCTCTAGTCAAGAACGACTACTTGCAGATCCTGATATTACTGTTGTGTACTGGTCCTGCAATCACTTTTTCGGGAAATTAAATCATTTTTCCAACAAACAATGAAAACGCTCGTACTGCGAATTGTATATGGTAGTTTAGTCATAAGGACAAATAGAAAAATTACATTCCCTTAAAAAATTTTCCTCGTCGCTGGCCCAGATCGTCTAAAAACTGTTTTTTAGGAAATGAAAGCAATACAATCTTAAAAATAGTCTGCTATTTTGGTCATTTTATAGATGAGAGGAAAAAATATTTCTTGCGTTAAATACTATAGACCAAAAAAGTTGACGCTTCGAGTGCTTGAAGATATCAGTTATAATTTAATCGAAGCCTAGATCGTAAGACTCTACACGTGAATAGATAGCGACAATAGTTTTCTGTGATAAGCTTTGAAGTATAAAATTCTGATAAAATTATAGAAGCATTTCAGCGTCAACAACTCTACACAAACTAAGCACATGATAACATTTTAAAAAGTTTCCTGCTTGGGAGGGAGGAACTCTAAATGGTCTTACCCAATTTTTAATATAAGCTTCAATTTCATTTTCAAGCTTCTTATACAGGGTGTATTGCGAGTTATCCTTATCCTTGTAGGAGCGGGTAGGACCACAAAAAACAAGTCGAGAAATCCCATAAACTTTTTGGGTCCTATGCGTATTTCGGGACCTACAGAGTAAGTAAATATAAGCTCGGTCGAAAAATTCAAACTTTTACCAATTGATTAATGAAATGAATGAAATATTATGACTATATTATGAATATTATTTGAACAACTGCAGTACTCATGCACAGTTTTACGCAAAGTCTTACTTCGGAAAATTGAAAAATGTTTACTACCCTTAAAGTGGTTTATCCCAATGATTGTTCTATCAACTTAATTCGCTCGAAAATGATTTTCGAACATCCTCAGGAAACCGTCCCAACGAAGACATGTGTCTGAGTATGTTTTCATACAACGGCGTACGTGCACAGTTGCATACAGATTACTGAAAGTGCAATTAATTTTATTTTATACTGTCACATACTGTCACAAAAGCGTATACTGTCGCAAAATCGGCTCACCCACACACAATTTCAAAGCTCCGTATTTCCTAAGTATGTATCGTACCCAAAAAGTTCATGGGAGTTTTCAAATTATCTGTTTTTGGTCTACCCGCCCCTACAGGGATAAGAATAATTCGCGGGACACTCTATATAAATAATTCTGGTCTGTAAAAAAAGTGTAATGTAATGAAAGTATAAAAGTATACTAAACAGTGACCGACAGTCAAACAAACAAAAATTACAAGAAATTAGACATGTCAGCAAAGAGCACACATAGTATATTTATCATCTGCAATAAGTGAAAGCTTTTTTTAAATAATAGTTAAATAGAAAAGTAAAAACTAACCGGGTTCAGAAAAAGTATAGGAAAATTTATAACTTTTTAAACTTTCAATTGTGATATACGTAGATATACAGGGTGTCCCACGAGAACTATAATTAATTTTGTGGAGGAGTTGTGCACAAAAAATAATTAAAAAGTCCTCAAATTTTTTTTAGGTCCGATGCTTTTTCTGAGCACAGCAGAGGGTACAAGTTGTATGTAACTGTAAGCATGTATGGCGTCCGCACGCCGTCTCAACCAAGCAGGTCCCCCACTGAAGCGCTGGACGAAGCGATGGCCATCACACCGTCCGATATTCAAAATTTACGAAATTTAAATTAGACCAAAATCCAAATTAAAAATCCCATTTAACGTCCAATAATCAAATTGATGCAAAATCCTGTTAAATAAAACACGAATCCAACGACCAAATTTGGACCACAACGAATTAACGAAAACCAAAAATCCTATTTGTAATCAACGTTTAGGTACTCGTACAGTACCCTTATTAAGGCAAGAAAAATTTAAGTGGTAGAAATTGACAGCACCCACGAACAGGTGCTCTCTCTTTGATACCTGAGAATCGAATGAGGGTCTGGTACCAGACCCTCATTCGACTCAAATACAACTTTGCACATTGTGCAAATACAACATCCAAAACTTAGTTTTCAAGCAAACAACTTGAATGTTTTGGAATTTTTTAATTTTTAATCGCAAAATGATAAATTTTTAACAAAAAAGTAATTTTTAACTGAATAGTTAAATTTTGAAACTATGAGATGTATTTTCAACCAAATATATAAATTTTGCAACTTAATTATACAGAACATAAAAAATGCAGCTGAATAAAATGAGTATATTTTTTTTATACCCGTGTGGAAATTTGGTCGTGGGTCTAACCCGGCCCAAGCCTGGTAAAACTAGGCCCTGGCCTGGAGATCAAGCCTGGGTCAAGCTAGAATGAAACGCTAAATCTGGACTGGCCCTGGCTCGATCACCGCGCCTGGCCCAGGCTTCACCCTAGTTCAATATCGATTCCTAGCCATTTTCTTATAGGACTACATTTTTTTATGCAACTATTTATGGAACCACTATCAGAAGTATCTTATGATATCCTCAACCTCGTCAACAATGGGATCTTCATTTGCTCTTGGAAGTTTAGAATTTATAATTTCGTGCTTAATCCTTTTTAATCACATAAATAATTGTTTGCGCCTGCATAAATATAATATACTTACAAGATCGTTATTTAGAGGTTAGAATTACGCTAGATAATGTCTTATTATAATTTAAAACTAATTTACTCACTTTCGAAATCCACACGTTAGTATGCAATAGTGGTTTTTGCTCGATGTCTTCTGACTCTACAAGGGCTTTTTATTATTTTAGGCATTTTACGACTTTAAAAAATGACTCTCTTTTAAGCACGAGGCCCCCGGCCTGGCTCAAGCCTGGAACCGGGAAGATACCGGGCGATTTCTGCACGGGTAATGTTTAAGTTAATTATTTACATTTGAGAACATATGTGGGGAAAATTGTTATAAAGAAACATTACTGATATATTCCACGTACTGGGATGTCTTTAATATGCATTTAAAATATTTTTAGATTCTGAGAAAACATAATTCATACAAACATGTAAAATTACTATTTTCGAAAAAGTGTTCTCTGAATATTACCCAATGTGTTTCGTCTTCCACGTATTTCATTTTTAACTCGAAATAATGAACATTGAAAATGCAACTTCAGAATCGGACTCCTTTTTTAACACTACTAAGGTAGATGTCCCAGTAATTGGGACGGTCCCAGCAATCGTGATTTTTGAGGTGTAACGCCACAAGTAAGTATTTTCCGCATAAAAATACAATCCTAAAATATTTTAAAGTAAGTTTGCACAGTGCTTGTTGTGGTCACCAAATTAGTTTTTTTATACAAATAATGCACATGGGTAAAAAAAATTCATTCATATTGCCGGTGGCGATGAATCGGGAAACGTGAAGAATAGCTTAACATTTAGGTTAGAAAAGGCGTTTCTTCCGTCATACCATGAGATATTACAGCCAAAAATTGTAACTCAATTTTTTTCGATTTGTTTTTAAAGAAGGTTCTGAAAGCACCTACAGCTTTGATAATCACATTCTCATTACGAAACTCGCGGTTCGCGCTCGATAATTTATGTCCAATTGAAAAACTTGAGCAAGATAATTTGTAAATCTTGTTCAAATCTATTATAAACAACGCTTTAAACTTACTGATCTCTTAACCCTTTAACGGCCAGAATTCCCCTTTGGGTATACCACTCTTTCTGCAATTATAACCCTTGCAATTCAAGGTATAAAAAATTGAGAGACGCATAGTTTTGAAGCCTAAGATTTAAACCAAAAAAACACGATTATTTCGAATTTTTTTCATAAAATCGAGTTTTCCTAATGGTTCCCAGTGTGCAATCTACTTGGAACCTAAATGACCGGCGGAATAAATGCCTAAACTTTCAAAATACATGGTTGCGCGATCAATTTTTTATCATAGTGTGTTCAAAATGGCTCGTTAATGACATTCATGAATTTTTTCTCAAAAAGTATGATCTTTTCGAAAAAGTGCAAAAGGAAAAAGTTTTTAGAATCACTCAAAGAATACGTGAGATTTTTTTGAGAAAGTTTTAAATTATTTTTTTGATTTTACAATTTGTCAATTTTTGACAAATTAAAAAATGGCTCCAAAAATTCTTAAAAAATTGAGGTGAATTCTTTCTTTGATTCTAACAACTTTTTATTCTTGATAATTTTTGCTATATGATCAAGAATGATGACTTTTGAGAATTTTTTTCTTAAGAACCATGAGCTGATAGCAAAACTTATCAAGAATGAAAAGTTGTTAGAATCGAACGACTTGCGCATACACTGATTCATAAAAAATGTATCGAAAATTTGACTTGAGATTCCTGAAACTTCTTTGCGTCTCATAAAAGTTCTTATTCTTTGTAAATACGTAGACAGTGACAAATATAGGTTAGAATGACACGATTCACGAAACGAGGTTCGATAAGAGGGAGAATAGCTGCAGACAACTGCAGATAAAGTAGAATCTATATACTTACGATACCGGTTAAGGCGTAAAGTTACTTACGCAGTCGCCTGTCTACTTTCTAGTCTAGTGTTGAAAACACAACTTTCGACCCGCTACGGGGGCATCGAAAGTCAAATTTTCGAAACATGTGTTATGAAAAATAATATGCATTACTAAGAATGTAACACAACGGTTGAGACGATAAGGACGTATCAAAAGCATCGATGCTAGAGTAATCGGACCGCTCACAAAGACTAGGACGACTCTGTCAACATTTTTTTAACATATTTCATTACAAATAATAATTTAATTAATTTAAAAAAGCGTGAAATGGAATCGGAGAAATGACTTGTTACTGTCAGCAGTAATCGTAATATAAATTGGTGCTTAAAACTGAAAAAAGTGATGTTAAATATTCGCATGACTTTAGTGGTTTCATTATGAAATTTTTTATTTTATTATTATTTTTCAATGAAATTAATATTTATTGAGTCATTTTTCATTATCTAACATTAATTTATACTGCATAATAAAAAGAAAAATGTGTAATAGATATATAATTATTGATACTTTTAATATCTTGACAACGTAAACAGAGCATTACCTTTAAATACACATGATTTTTTTAGTCACTGCAATTTATCAAATTTCGCCATTGTGTCTATAATTTCTGTTGTCAATATATTATTGAGACCACCTTATTTCTCATAAATCAAAAAATTATTTTATTCGGCAATATTTTTAACTGAAATAAAAACTAAACATTTTAAAAGAAAATTAATTTTTATTATGATTAATGACACACGTTCACAAAAAAAGTTGTGTGCACGAGACAAGTGACGGCTGCTCTGAGAGATTTTGAGCCGCTGAATCCGGATCTGGTCTCAAAATTTCTCCTACAGGTCTCAATTTTACCCGAGATGCAAAAAATAGGCGAAAGCCTAGGAATATTCTGGGCACTATTTTGAGAATACTAGTATACGGAAGAATAAACGTACGGGTGTCATATTCTTATGCGCTGAGACTCGCAAAGACCAAATTCATATACAAAAATTCCCCAGTGTACTTTCCGTTTTCCCCAGCTAGCAAAAATCTAGGGAAATTGAAGGTCCTGGTCATTAGGGTGATCCAAAAATGCATGGACAAATATTTTTGCAAGCTAGAGAGCAACGATCTCCCTCATTTTATTCCAAATCTGAAAAAAGAAATTCCCTAATTTTTGTTATTTTGTTTTGATTTTAACAGGTGTTGGTTTTGACTTGAAGTTTCCCATGTAAAATGCATGGGGAAAATCACTTTTTTGAGTTTTTAGAAGGATTTTTTGGGTTTGAAAACGTGTAACGAAAGAACATGGGGTCCTGTAGAGCAGCGATTCCCAAACTGCTACCCTGGGTAGGGTGGCTACCCGGCGGTAGGAGGATGCCACCCCGGGCCGGGTAGCTCGGTAGGCTCCAAGGCAGGGTCACCGCTGTGAGCATGGGACTATTTTTTTAGACCTAGCATGAATGACTTTCATTGTTCTGAGATTGAGACCTGTTACAATAACTGAAGTTATGAGGGTATGACACAATTAAATTTAAATGAGCTGAATCAATTTCGTGATATAATTTTAGAAAGATGGAAAGAAAGTTCGTAAAAATCGATTAATATTTTCACTAAATTTGTCTAAGAAAATACATTACTGGACTACTTTGCAGCGTAACAAAAGTGCAATAACTTTTGAAGTTATCAACTGATTTCTGTCTAGCTTTTTCTAATGTTCTCGTCATAGTCCAGAAAATCTAACGCTGCCTATTAAAATTTGCTAATAAATATTTCACTAAATTTTCCATTTTTCCTGTTCGGCTCTAATTTTCTTATAATGGGAAGGTCGAGCGCGACAAGCCAGCACATGCCCGCATCACAGGCTCACAAGTGCCCCCCTTGGATTTAAGTAGTATGAAAAAAATTTGAGGGTGGCGGCCCTATCGCTCCCCAGAAAGAGCGAAAAAAGTTGGGGAATCGATGCTCTACAGCAGCGATTCCCAAACTAATACCGCCGGCCGATGAGGCTGCCGCCGGCAGGGGGACGCCACCCCTGGCCGGGCAGCCTCTGAGGGGGAAGCCAGCCCTGGCCCAGCCACTCGGCAACCCTGCCCGCTATGAGGAACCTTTCATTGTCATGAGATTTAAGGCTGTTTTAATATCTGAAATCCTAAAGATATGGCTCAATTCAATTCTAATTATCTGAATCATTTTCCTGATGTAATTTTAAGAAAATGAAAAAAAAGTTGATGAAAATCGGTTAAAATTTCGAGCAATTAAGCATATCGTTAAGAACACGCCAAATTACAAGAACTGTCAACTGGCATTGAAGATATTAACCGATTTTCATCAACTTTCTTTTTATTTGCTTAAAATTATATTAGGAAATTGACTCAACTAATTAAAATTTAATTTATTAAAATATTAATACATTTTAATTTTTCTCAACCAGTTCTAATTCTCTCGCGTGAAGCACGGTGTGTCAAGCAGTGAAGCAGTCAAGTGTCCCCCCTTAGCGGCAGGGCATTGTGAAAAAATGTCAGGGTGGCGGCCCTGCCACTCCCCAGAAAGTGCATAAAAAGTTTGGGAATCGCTACTGTAGAGAATTATCCACCGATGAATTTCATGTATCAGACACATAGGTTTGAGACCCTTCACACACCCTCACGACTACCTGAAAACTACCCTTAAAACCAAAAATGTCAATTCCTCATTAAATCGACCTTTTGAACACTGTATTCTCGTTTTTTTACTTAAAATTATTAATATTGGTTTAGTGAAATATTTATTATCATTAGTTAATTAATTTTAAATTATTTAAACAAATATAATATGTTTAAATCATTTTAAACAATTGTTCAAACAAAACAAATGGAATTCGTTTAAATAATTTTTTTCGCTAATTATTTGTGTTTTTCCTTAAAAATTATTACGATTGTTCTAGTGGAATATTTAAAAATTGTTTTATTAATTTTTTGTTTGTTTTTTTTTATAAAAATTCTGATTAAAACAAAATTTTAAACCATAGGAATTTGTTTACATAATTAAAAATAAATGAAATAATATTGATAAATATTCCACTGGACCCACATTAATCATTTTTATTTAGAAAAAATTCAAAACGAAAATATTTAAACAAATTTCATTTGTTTAAATAATTGATGATTAATGAAATAAATCAATAAAAAATAAATAAAATATTTAAAAAGTAAATTAATATTCTACTACAGTCTAGAATTTAGATTTATTAAAGATTAATAAATTAATGTTGTTAAATATTCCACTAAACTAATAGAAATAATTTTAAGGGGGAAAAACAATTTTCGAAAAAAATTATTTAAACAAATTCCATTTGCTTGAATAATTAAAAATTAATTAAATAATGATAATAAATATTCCACTAGACCAATATTAATAATTTCAAGTGAAAAAAAATACCAGAATACAGTGCTCAAAAGGTCGATTTCATAAAAAATTGACATTTTTGCTTTTAAGGATAGTTTTCAGGTACCCGTGAGGGTGTGTTAAGAGTCTCAAACCTATATGTCTGATACATGAAATTCTTCGTTGGATAACTCGCTCAGAAGAATTCTCACAGAATCTAAAGCGTGCATTCTCAGTACCAATAAAATGAAGAAAAACTGAATTTCGTCGATTACAGCACCATCTATCGCAAAACGAGAAAAATGTTTGAGACAAATGATACGCATTTTTATCCAAAGAATCCGAATATGCAATAAAAAATAGGGGTTCTCATTTAAGATTTCAAGCTTGCCCCCACCCCCATCCCCATGGGGTGATATGGGGGAACCGATTTTAACATCAGTG
>NC_046663.1:106213347-106224391 GCF_010883055.1 Belonocnema kinseyi | reverse complement strand
GTATAAAGTAATTTCCTAGCCGGATATTTTATTCAGAACATTCCTTGATTGTTTGTCCCCTTGCTTTTTTTGTATGGTATAAAAACACCCATAAAACATGCTGTAGTTACTGGTTTCATCAGCTGTACATTTGGTGCAAGGTCCTTTAGTCCTTGTTTCATTTTATAAAATTCGAAGTGTTTTTTTGGTTGTTTATTAATATACAAAAAATTACGAAAATTAAAAAAAGAGCTTCTTAGATTTTAGGATAAATTGATAAGATCTTGCAAACTTGATCGGCGGAGCTGGATTAGGGAAGGGGATCGGCTGTAATGCCTAGACTAGAGTTAGAAAATTCTCGGTAACATAAAGTTGGAGATGGTAAAAAAATAAGTTACCGAACGTTACCGAGAATCCGAGAATTTATCAAGATTTTATGAGGATTAACAAAAACATTTCTTTTTATTTTTGGTTTTAAAAATTTAAATAAAGTTTATATTCAATGTACTTAAGCCTATATAATAATAAACATTAGGAGTTAAAATTGTAGTTTTATATACAGCAAACTCCACATTTTTTCAGAATTGAATTTTATTTATTGATAATATAGATTCTGTCAAACATTAACTAACTATATTAAATTATAGTTCAGAAAAGTTTTTAAGTAAAATTTTACATTTATTAAAAATTGGAATTTTTCGAATTCACAAAGCTAAGTACCTATAATACTCAGCTGAAGCTTAATAATTAACATAAGAAAGTCAGTATTATATAAATCTTATTTCTGTGACATATCGGTTATATATAACCATCACAACATTAGGATATACCGGGATATCCCATTTGATTCCATTTATCTCCTAGGTTGTTCCAGGGATAACCAGTCGGGTATTCTGCAAGGCGGAAATTGGAATATCAGCAGGATTTTTGCGCTGTCTATGGGACGTTTGCTTTGAGATCTGTTGCTAAATGCCCAAACTTTGATAACATTAAGTTTAAAAAGTTCCTTATAATAACACGAAATGGAATAAAACTCTGCGTCTAATAAACCCGAAAGTTGAAGGCAAAAAAACAAATGAGCAAAATTCTCCATAAAAAGACAATATCAAAACAATAATATTTTACCAATATTAATAACATTTATTAAAGTATGATAATTCATCATTTTTTAAATGTTGGTAAGTTTTTACAGATTTTGTGATTTTGGTGTTTTCAAATTAATCAAGCACATTAGCTAGCTAATAGCTGTATACATCCCATTTTTATCCTTGGGTCTTGGCGATTTATTCCTAATGCATTTCAGTCACTCATAAACGAGGGTGAATTAAATAGGAATATCTCAGAAAATAAATTATTAAATTCCAAAAAAATTGAGTAGGCTTTTTTGACCCCTAGGTTGTAAAAAAGGAAGACTTCCGAAAATTAAAAAACTAATTTTACTCTTTTAGGATACCAATACAATTTACAAAATATTAAGTGTAAAGTTTTCAAATCTTCAAGCCTTCAGTTTAACAACTCAAATTTTACCGTTGAAATTTGCCTCATTTTCAACATACGGGTTTATTGTTTGAATTTTCACAATTTTCGTTATAAGTTATAGGTTAGGTCAAAAATAACTTATACTGGGATTCGAAATTGCTACAACGTGAAAAGGTAAAAACTTTAAATTTAAACGTTAAAAATGTGAAAATACACTATTTTCTAAGCTCATGCAAATCAGCGAGTCACTTTCTTACTCTTGGTCGCTTCTTTTGAAAGTCGATCCTCTGCTTTTAGTTTTCTTTTCGAAATATACCTTGAATTCAATGCATTTTAAATTCAATGTATTCAGCTGCATTCAGATTGAAGTTTACGAATTTATTTGGTTTTTAATATAAATAAAATGAAATTTACTTTTTATTTTTCGCAATTGTAATTTATAACTTTTAAAACTGAATACACCGAACTCTTGCGTTCAGTCACCCCATTCTCAGCCTTCCTAGAACTGCTGGCTCATGCAGTTTCTCACGGGAGTAGGGCGAGAGCGGTTTAGACATTATATATATATTTTTTTTAATTGGTAACCAGTCAGACGGCCGTAACTGTTTACGTTTCTGTCCCCCCGAAATCAGTTCAAGGCCATTTGAAGGCAACCCCTGACCCTTAACTGAAAGCGAGAGTTTGGTGTGATTGTCGGTCAAACATGCAAAAGTAGACTTATTGCAAATTTAAAGCGGTTCTATTATATATATTAAACGATTAAAACCTCTGACATTTTTTTAAGCTTTTTAAAACTCTTTTGAAAATTTTTTAAAGCATTTTTAGTTATAATTTCTTAATGAACGAATAAGTGCTATATAGTCTAAAGAGCAGCAACTTTAAAAATACATAAAGTGTTAATTTTTAAGACGTTTTAAATTTGTAGTCTTCAGTATATTGAATTATTCGCAATTTAAACGTATTTAAATATGTAAGAATTATTAAATTGAAATTTTTCGATAATTTAAGATTGAAACATTTCAAATTATTTAGTTATAAATTAAAATCGTGAAAAGTTGCAGAATAAGAAATTAACATCTTTTAAAACTTGAATCATTATTTTAGAACAATTAAAATCGTATAACTTTAGATAAATTTGAACGTAGTACTATTAAAAATTAGGAGTGCCTGAAAGAACTGAACAAAGGTTTAGTTTAAAAAGCTATTTAAGAGGTTCCTTTTTCAATTTTTATTTATTTTTTTGGTAATTTGGCACCCTCACAAATTATTTTTTTAAGATAATAGCGCCTGATTTTGGTCAACTTAAAAAAATATATTTAATGTTCGCTGAAGGTGAGTTTTGTTCAAAGTGCTTGTTCCTGAATAAATAGACTCTTATTGTTTCTGCTTTTTGTTATGTCAGTCACTGATTTGTGTTTTTCATAGAAAACATTAAAATCTGGGTTTTTCACGTCTATAAAATCATAATTAAAGGTCACTCAAGGTAATTTTCTGTGCAAAATATTGATTTATAAAGAATATTTGTCAAACTATAGAACGGATTTCTTCGCCCAAATATACAAACCGCAATTGTACTATAGCAAAAACAACTGGAAAAAATTAGACGTAAGCGAAATTTTGAAAAGAAAACAAACCTTGGCCGACCTATAAATATTAATTTTATTCCTCAAAAGATTAAAAAAAACTGTTTGAAACGCTTTCATTGGAACAATTTTATAAAGAAAAACAATGTTTATAAAAATAAAAATATTATAATTTTTACATACATTTCTTAAAATATAAAATTATCAACGATATTTGTAGAAAATCTCTTCAAGAATAAAATGATTGTCCCGGAAGTTAGAAACGAAACATTATTATTTTTAAAAAAATGAAAGTTGTTCTAAATTCAGCCAGACTCGCGACCAGGAAAAATCGGGAAATAGAAGTGAATATAACATTGACCGTAGTGAAAAATTGAAAATAGTGACACATGTGTAAACGTTCGATTGAGTCTTCATAAACAATGTTGAATATAAAAATCACTTTAAATTAATAGATTCTTAAATGAACGCGTTTATTCGATTTCAAAATCTTATTGAAGTATTATTTAAGTATAAAAAATTCCATTTTTAACTTATTCAATTTGAAAATATGAAATTGAACAAAAAACAACAATTTTCAATAATAAACAATTCAAAAATGAATTGTCACCATTTCAGAGTGATAAATTTAAATTTTGAATCTTACAATTATAATTCTTTTACTTTGTTATTTTCAATTTGAAAGTAAAAGTGTTGTATTTAAAATTTTAAAGAACAGTTGAACAATGTTTGATTTAGACAAAAAATCGAATATTCTGTAGGTTTTTGAATGTTTCAAATTGAGGAAAAAAATTGAGATCAAAAATTTTGAAAGATTAAAAAAATTTGTTTAAAGATTTGTAGAAAGAGTTAAAATGATTTTTTATATCGAAAAAGTCCATAACTCAAAGAGAATGTTTAAAAATATTCCAAAACATTTTTCAATATTTGAAAAATTGGAAAAATCTATAAGCTCTTGCAAAAATTTTGTGTGCAGGATTTTACAAAAATGTTAGAAAAAATTGGAATCCGTTTAAAAGATATTTAAAAGTTCCGAAAAGTTTCAACAATTATTTGAAAAGATTTGAAATAATTTAAAAGGAAATTAATATCTTTGATGATTTCAAAATTAAATTTTGACTTTTTATTTTTAAAAATGACATAATTTTAATAGAAGGTATAAAAATATGGGACCACTGAAAAAATTCCGAAAGAGGTGAATGAAAAATCACCAAAAATGAAATCTCCGACAACCAGATTGGAAAATTTCCGATAGAGAATGTCCAAAGTAAAAAATCCCTGAATTATGGAGTTCCGGAATTTAAACATGAACAAAAGAATTCTTGATCAATATTATTTATTTACTAAAAATACAATAATTCTATTAAATTATTGTTTGAATTTAAAAGAATAATAATTGCTAAATTTTTGTTAATACTATGTACATTATCAAACAAAATTTTTCATGCAGAAATATACATATTTTTGTAATGTCAAATAATAATTATTGTAAACTTTAAACATTAAAAAATGTATTTGATAAAAGTATTCGATTATTGTATTTTCAATAAATAAATCATATTTAATGAACAACAATTTTTTATATTGTTTAAATTCAGGATTTTTCTCGTTCGGATATTTTATAATTCAGCAATTTTCTGTGGGGAATTTTCAAATTCAGTAATATCTTACTGTCGAGAATTTGATTTTGCGTGAATTTTTCAATTCGAGAGTTTTATATTTCGACATTGCTCAGACCACCTACCAATAATACACAGGCTAGAATGGTCTGAAGAAATTAATTCAGAAACAAAAAGCATTGGAGGACAACCGAAGATGAAATGGAGAGATGATAAGACCGAATTATATAATACGAAATGGCAAGAAATCTGGAAGGAAGATAGGATGAATTGGGTACGGGTGAAAAGGACAACCCAGAAGAAAGATGGAAGAGTTTTACAGAAGCAAATAATAAGGCGGCGAAAGCCGCAGGCATGGTTAGAAAGAATGGCTTAGGGAAGGTAAACATAACAACCTGGAACACAGGAGAATACAGAGCAATGAGAAGGAAACTGTTCAAGCTACTACACAAGTTCACGAACCAACGAGACTGGACTAATAAAGTCGCATATATGAAGTGCAGAAAGGAGCTGGCAGATCTAAGAGAGCGATTAGTGAAAAATTGGCTAGATGAAAAACAGAGACAAGTAGCCACAAGCAGAAACATCACAGAGTGGTGGTATAATATGAATTGGTACAGGAGGAAGAAGAAACTCGTATGCAGCACCATAGGGAAAGAAGAATGGCTAGCCCATTTTAGAAAGCTCTTAGAAGGAATGGTCGAGGAGCAAGAGTTAGTATCGGAGGAGAAAGAGAGGATAGAGTTAGAGGAAACAGAAGAAACAACGAAGACCTGATCAAATTGATAGACGACATGGAAATAAACGAAATTATAAGGAATATGAAGGCAGACAAGGCAGCAGGTGAAGATGGAATCACGGCAGAATTTTTGAAAAACTTACAGGAAGAGGGCAGGAGGGAGCTAAATTTCGTAATTAAAGACCTGTGGAAAGAAAGGAAATGAATAGAGGATTGGAGGATAGCGACGATATTCACCATCTATAAAAAAGGCGATGATAATGTAGCCAGCAATTATAGAAGAATATCTCTATTAGATATAGGCTATAAAATTTTGACATCGATAATAGCAAAGAAGCTGAGTAAGTGGCTGGAAAAAGAGGAGAAATTGACGGAGGCGCAGGCAGGTTTCAGAAGTAACAGAGGAACCCTGGAAACAGTCTTTGTGCACAATTCAATTGTAGGAAACAGACTGAGAAAGAAGAAAGGGAAATTATACACTGCGTTTGTAGATTTCAAGGCAGCATTTGATAAGGTCGATAGAAAAGGGCTTTGGGGAAAGATGGAGAAAATGGGCATAAAAGGAAGATTTTTAGAAATGACTAGGGAGATATATAGGTCAACTTGCAACCAGGTAATAGTAGGTAATGATCTGACGGAGAGATTTAAAACAAAGAAAGGGGTGAGGCAGGGCAGCCCACTCAGCCCAATTTGGTTTAACATTTACATTAACGATTTGGAAGAAGCACTCAGAAGGAAGGGTGAGGGCGATACAGTTTTAGGCTCAAGCGCTGGAGTGAAGATAGTTGCGCTACTATACTAGGATGACGTATCGTTGATGGCAGAAGATGGGAAAGAGTTGGCAAAAATGTTAAAAACACTGGAGAAGTGGTCAGACACAAATAAGATGGAAGTAAGTGTTGAAAAAACCAAAATTATGGTATTTAGGAATGGTGGCAGAAAAAAGAAAGAGAGCTGGAGTTATGAAGACGAAATGCTCGAAGTGGTGAACGAATTTAAAAATTTAGGATTCTGGTTCACCACGAGGAACCAGTACACTTCGCATACTAGAAACGTAGCCGGCAGAACGCAGCAGCTAGTGGGCAAGGTGTATGGGGAAACCAGAAGAGCAGGAGTATCGGATTTGAGTAGGAGACTCTTCTTTATGGACTCGACGGTAAAGGCAGCAGCGATGTATGGAGTGGAGATATGGGGCTGGTCAAGAAGAGAACATATCGAAAAAGTACAAAGTAGATATGTAAAAGCAAGTTTGGGCCTGGCAAGAAGCACCTCGGATTACATATGGAAGATGGAGGCTGGTGTAAAAAGCATAGAGGTCGAGGCCAGAAGAAGAGCTGGAGCTTTTCTCGTGAAACTAAGTCAGATGGAAGAAGAAAGATGGCCGAGGAAATGCCTAAAAGAAGAGATTAGAAACATCAAAAACAACAACCCAACCAACTGGGGGGAAATGTTGAAGGGGGCATTAAGGAGTGTCGGTGACGGTCAGATCATAAATTGTTTCTGGGAAGACAAGACAAGGGAAGAAATTGAGGAAAAACTACTACAGATAAAAAAGACGGCTGAAGATCAGGATATACAAAAAGACTGGACTAGATTAGAAAGTTCAAGCTTCTGCAATTACTAAAAAGAAATTAAAGAAAATTTAGGGGCAGAAGACTATTGGCAGATGAAGAATTGGAAGGCATGGCAAAAGGAGACTTGGGCTAGATGGAGATGTGGGAACGTAGCAAAGGAAGACAAGAAAGGCTGGGAGAATAATAAATGCAGGGCCTGCAAAAAAGAACCAGAAACAATCCAACATGTCATAAACTATGTAGGAGTGATGGAAAAGCTAGGAGAGACTAATAAAGGGACTGAAGGACGAAACAAACACGGAATTATGTTTAGGACTGAGCAGAATTGAAGCGGCATTACAAAACGGCTAGAAAATGTAGATTATTAACCATCAGTACAATTTATCAGGAGCGACGTACATTTGTTTACGTTCTTCAAATAACAAGTGAAAAGTGCGTAATTGTTAAATAATTTGAATGTAGCTTATTTACCTAAGTTATGCTACTTATAGTATACCAAATGTTTCAAGATGACGTAGATTTTAAGGCTTGTGGAGGTGTAAAACTGATATGTAGCACCAAGGAAATAAATTTATTCTATTCTATTCTATATTTCGACATTTTTATAATTTCCGGAATTTCATTATTCGAGAATTTTGCAATTCACGAATTTTACATTGTCGGTAATTTTATTTTTCGTGATTTTTCAGTCTCTTCTTCTAAAAAATAAAATTCCCGTCACTGTCAAAATTCCCGAAATTATAACATTGTCGAAATATAAAAGTCCCGAATCGAAAAATTCTGGATAATTATAAAATTACTGAATTTGAGAATTCCCGACAGAAAGTTTTCGAATTATACAGTATCCGGACTAGAAAACTCCCTAATTTTAACAATTAAAAAAATAATTTGTTAAGAAAGATTGTTCGAAATAAAATAATAAAATATTTATATAAAGAACAAACTTTTTAATGTTTAAAGTCAAAAAAAATTATTGTTTGAGTTTGAAATAACAAAAATTGAAAAATTATTATTTTGGGTAATTCTTTTTTTTTCAAAACGTGCATTGTATTTTTTTAGCTTACAAAAAAGTTCGCAAAAATAAAATAAATAATTAAAAATATATATTTTAAAAATTCGCGCTAAATCAGTGCTGAATTGAATCCTGCAAAGTTTGTTTTGTTTGAAGCGCACGTGTTTTTAAATTTATTGTTGCATAACCTTTGTGTACAAATTATTGTTATTTTAAATGAAAACAATACTTTAGACAAATTAAACATCAAACAAAGTTGCTATGATCAAAATTATTGATTAATGTATTTTTAATAAATAAATAATATTGATTTAAATATTATTTTCTCAATTGCTACACTGAAAAAAAATTTGCATTGAATCAAGTAGGCTAGTTTACTTGGCTGATTTTACTTGAAAGAAGCAAATATTTTCTTTTTATAAGGGACCGATTTTCTTAAATCAAGTAAATAATAGAATCAGGACAACTATTTGAATCAAGAATATATTTACTCTAAGCAAAAAACTATTGAGTTAATTTGTTCCATTATACTTATTTGCGTCAAGTTTAATAAAATATTGAATTAGGAATATTATATTCTCATGATAAGTAACTAAAACCCTAACGAAATGTTTCTTGATCCAAGTAAATTAATCTACTTATTATGACTACTATTTTAATTGAAACAAAATGTTCATGTTCTTGAGACGAGAAAATGTGTGTATTCGGCGAAGAAATAATTTGTCTTAGAATAATGCTTGAATATTTTCCTTCTAATAATTATTAATTTGAAACGAATGTCAGATTTACTTCGAAGATACCTATGTTATCAAGATAGAACCACATCAGTTATTTCAACATAAGAACTGTGGACTTGATGCGATACGCATCGCACACATACTATGAAAATTAATATATTGGTCTAAATAAATTTACTTCTTACTTCATAAGTATCGTATTAAATATAATAGTCAACAAGTTGACATGTTATGAAGTTGGTTCTCTTCGCCGCTAACAATTATTTTGAAATTCAATAATATTTATAAAATTCAAAACATTGGTGCAAATAATCAATTTTATTTATGCAAATGTAGATAGGAATTTGCAACTTCGATAAACTACTAACTTTATGCTGACACCCAGATCAAATCACTCATAAAACTATTAAAAAAATTATAAGTTTATTGAATCGGTAAGTTTTTGGTGGTAGAAATTAAAAAATTTAAATAAATTTGAAAAAAGTGTTTTTAATTTTGAAATAATTATTCAAGGCTCTTAATTAATCTTAATTAATCTACACAAAATTAAATCATTTCGAATTTTTTTAAGCGTGAAACATTTTTGTGAATCGAATAATGACGGCCACCCTGACATTATTTTTGTATAGTGTTCAAGGTAACAAAAAATCATCCGAACTTAAAAAGAACGATAAATATTCGTGCTAAATACAGGAATTCTTTATTCAATATGGAAATATTAATTTTTTGGATTTGGCTAGATAAAAATTGATTTTTAAAAAGTTAAAAATGTTGTTATGTGAACCTTATTTAATTTAAATTAGAGTTGTAAGACATAGTTGTATTTTGTTAACACACAATTTTTGTGTTCGATAATAGCAGTTTGAAAATCACAAAAATGGCAAAATTCATGAAAGTTATTAGTAAGGAAAAAAATAGTTTTGAAAAAATAAAATGATCATGCGTTATGATAATTTAAACTAAATAAGTTTTAGGCAACAGATTTTTTAACTTTAGAAAAAAATGTTAATCTAGCCGAATTCAAAGAATTAATTTTTCCTTAATGTAAAACAAATTCCTTTATCAGACAGGAATGTTTTAAATAATTTTCAATTTTATATTCTTACTTGCTATCTGAAATAGTTAATATATATTGTTTTATATTTTTATGTTATTAATTGGCAATGCAATGCTACCCGTGTTCTGTAGCGCACATACAATGTTTTTATTATTATTACTACACCATTAAGACATTTCCCTTTCAGGGTAGGCGTGACTCACTCGGTAGGGGAAAGGAGTTGTGTGTGGAAGGGATAGAGATTTTTCAGATTGATCCAGAATTCTCGTACTATTTAAGTAAATAACACGTTCGTTCATTCACTCTACTGACGCTCTTTTTATTAACTATTTGCCGGCATACTTTCCTGTCCTGGCATACTTCTCCAGCTTCTTTTATGTCCATGCATTTTTTCATGCAGGCTCTCGTGTTTCTGTGACTTCTTATGTCTCTTCTAACTAGGATCTCATTCACACATTCTAACCATTCTTTCCGCGGTCCACCTCTGGGCACGCTGCCATTTATTTTATTTTGATACACTTTTTTCGTTAGTCCTTCATTTGGCATTCTCTCAACATGTCCGAACCATCTTAACCGATTTCTTTCCCATGTGTCTACTAGCGTCTCTTCAACAAATGCACAGAAAACTTTTTTTCCTACTCTCAAACTTTTTCTATTATTTGCCTTAAGCTAAATATTTGATCCGTACATGACCTTCCTTGCATAAACCCACTTTGGACTTCCCAAATCTTTGCTTCTGTTATTTTCATTGCCCTACGAATAAGTATTTTTGAATATATTTTACTTATGGTGCTTAATAAGCTAATCCCTCTGTAATTATTGCACTCGCTTTTATCTCCCTTTCTCTTGTATATTGATACGATAATTGCTTTTTTCCAATCGTCTGGGACGTCTCCCATCTCGAAACATAAATTTATCAATTCGCACAGTCTATGTGGTTTGCACGCGCCATCGTGTTTAAGCATTTCAGCGTTAATACCGTCTAACCCGGCAGCCTTACCGTTTTTCAAGTTCTTAATTTATTATATCCCTAACCTCAGTGACACAGACTTTCTCAATTGAGTTTTCCATCGCATCGTGTTCAACATCGCAGTATTTTACATAATTAAATATAGATTTAGGTTTTTTTAAAATAAATTTAACAGAATTAAGTTTTTTAGTCAATACAGTCTGTCAAGTTAAAGCGTGGGTGGCTTTACTCGCAGTCGGTAAGGTGTATCGACATGATTTTGGTGTCAAAATATTAAGAGCTCCCTCTTTCATGC
>NC_046663.1:106197723-106213247 GCF_010883055.1 Belonocnema kinseyi | reverse complement strand
TGAAAGAGGGAGCTCTTCTTAATATTTTGACACCAAAATCATGTCGATACACCTTACCGACTGCGAGTAAAGCCACCCACGCTTTAACTTAACAGACTGTAAATTCAATGATCATAGAAAATTTCATTTCAACATGTCATTAATTTAAAAAAATTTAATGCGCATATTATTAGTATGTATATTTATAAAAACTCAATAAAAATTAAATTTTTCACTCAAAGAATTCATTAATCATAGAAAATGTCTTGGACTACAAATGCTTAACATTTTAGCAATCAACCATATACTTACATAATTTTCTTTTATTATGTAAATAATAAAAAATAAGTATATAATAGCATAAAACAAAGTTATAAGCTTTGAAAAATGCTTTAAAATACAATTATTACATTTTCTTGATAATTTAAAAAAATGTAATGCTTTTTTAAAGAAAAATATTTAAGAAAAAAGAATTCACTAACATTTTGAAAAACTGTGTTTAAAATGCATTTCATTTTAAAAAGGAACAATTAAAAAGTTGACAATTAAAAGTTTTTGAGAATGCAAGGAGGAAGCCAACAAATATTTTTCAGCCGACCACCGTGAGATCGCTTTTAACCTGCAAGTTCTTACACAGAATTCTTTTTCTTTACAAAATTCTTGTTTCTTCTAATTTCGAAATATTTTATATTTAAAATTAAAATAAAGTATCGAGCACTTTTTTAAATAGGTAATATTTAAAGTAGCAATCAATTTTTTCTACACATTTTCAATTATTTTTTACGAATTGTTATTTTAAATTAAAAACTGAGTTAAAAAGTATTATAAAAGAATTTTATGAATCGAAAGCTGTGTGTTTGACAAAGGTTTTTAAAAATCAGAAAATATTTATTTGTCAGTGAAGTTATTAAAGCGTTTTTCTACTTAAAAGTTCTTTATTTTTTATATGCTTTAGATGGTTTTTAAGCGGATTAAATTTTTAAAGAAAAAAGTATTGAGCCCTTTGTAAAATAAGTGCAGCTCAATTATTTTTTGCATATTTTAAATTGTTTTTTTTAGGAAAGCAATTCCATATTCAAATCTTTGTTGAAAAAGGTATGATAAAAGAATTCCATAAATTGAAAACTGTGCGGTTTATGAAAATTTTCGCACGATTATATTATAATATTATATGTGTAAGTAACAGTGTGCGCGAATTACGTATTTTAATAATTAAAAAAATGAAGATTATATAACAATAATTTCGAAAACCATTTTTTTTTTCGTTGAGAAATAGTGTTCAGTTGAGGCACTAGTCTATTGCTCAGTTACTATATATTCTTAGATTAAGAAAATATATTCTTGAAGTGTATCAGAAATGATTTCTTGGAAGTAAAATATGCTCTGCATTTGAATACATCTCTACATGAAGTAACACAATAAAGTTTTAGAATAATAAAATGCGATATTCTATCTAAGAATACATTTTCTCAGATTAAGAAAATGTACGCTTGTTCCAAACATACGGTAGCAAGTACTTATTTATTTGGAACACACTCATATTCTATCGTCCCCATGCGTACCTGCGATTGACTTGAATCAAGTAATATTTACTTGATTCAAGAACAGTTTTTTCAGTGTACAATTCGGGAATTTTCGAGTTTCTATATTTTATAATTGGACAGCATTCGGTCTGGAATTTTATTATTCGGAAATTTTCAAGTTCAATAATATTGTAAACAAATCTGGAAAATTTAAAGCCAATTTTTTCAGAATTTTACAAAAATTTTGCGAAAAAAATAGGAATCATTTAAAATATATTTAAAAGTTCTGAAAAAGCTTCAAACATAATTTAAGTATTATTTCTATTTTAAATTGTATACCATATAACGGAAGTAAATATTTTAAGTAAGCTGTATAAATTATAATAGTTTCCAGTTTATTTTAAAATATATTTTATATAACATGATGCTTGTTATGAATGCGCCAGTAAAATTCTGTTCGTCTAATTTTTTTTGTCAATGCGAAACATAATCTGACTTAGAACTGTCGTCTCAACATCTAAAAACCAAAAGAATAATTTAATATAATTTTATTTTTATAAAAATGTTAGAATATATAATAATTAAGTAATTGGAAAATACATACGAGAACTTGATTAGACGAATAATCTAAAAAATCCATAGAAATTGCAGACCACAAAAATAAATACTAAATAATATTAAAGAACTATATATAGATATTGCACTAAAAGTTTTATCAGTTTGAATAAAAATATAATATTAAAGATTAAAAAAATTATAACTTATAAAAGAATATAAATTAGAAGAAAATATATGAAACCGTAATATAAATTACTCATGGCCTTTTATATCTGGCATTTATTAAAGTAACCTCGTTTTGCAAAGTTATAAATGTAAAAAAAAATAATTGGGAATTTACTTTCAATTTAAATATTTCTTGTCCGAGCTAAGTTACCATACGTGCGCATCGAGGGGCCTACTGAGATATGGGTGCTATCATTTCCCCTCTATAGAGGGGAACTGATAGAGTTATGTGCCGGTTATATTACTTAGACTTTAGAGAACGGTAATGAGAATGAGAATATTACTGAGAATATAACCGAGGAATAAATTCTCTGAGAATTTATTAGAATTTAAGAATTTATTTTCATTAATAGAAAATTGCATTTTCTATCAATGCATGTTTTAGTTGTTGCAAACAAAATATATTGTCATAAAATATGTATTTAAAATCTTATCTTATCTACAATTTAAAGAATTTCGAAACCAAAAAAGCGAATTTCCAAAAAATAAAGATTATTCACTCACATGGAAAAGGTAAATTTTTTGTTAAAAAAAAAAAATAATAATTTTCAACAAAATAATGAAACTTTCAACCAAAACTTTATTCAGAAAAGATTTTAGTTCACTTTTCAACACCAAAACATAAATTTCAAACAAACAGTAAATTTTCTACGAAATAGTTAAAAAAGAAAATGTATAATAGTTTAATTTGCAACCAAACAGTTGCATTTTTATCCAAAAAGATGACATTTGACTTAAAACAGATAAATTTGTAATTGAATAAAAACAAAAATAAAAAATTTAAAATAGTTTAATTTTTATCCACAAAATATTTCAGTTATTTTTTCAACGTCGAATAATACAATTAAACAGTAGAATTTTCAACAAAAAATTATGAATTTTAATAAAATTGTTGAATTTTCATTCAAAGAAGTTTTCAGTTTACTTTCTAACACGAAAATAAAAATAGTAAAAAATTTACAACCAAATTAGATATCTTTCGACGAAAATTATTAAATTTTCAACTAAATAATCAAATTTATAAGTAAAAAGTTTATCTTCAGAAGAAAGTTGCGAATTTTGAAAGCGCTGAATCAGAAAATTCCTTTGAATTTTAAATGATCGAATTTTCAAAATTGCATTCGGAAAATATTTCATTGTTAACGTTTTGAACTTGTTCTATTTTCGAAATTTTCTTATAATCTTAAATCCTTGAAATTTGCGATTCTTATATTTGAAATAAAAGTTTTTCATTTTATAAGCTTTACATTAGAAATTATCAATTTCAAATCTTTTCCAATAAAGTTATCAAATAATCAAAATTTAATCTAAAGGTGTACAACTTGAAACGCTTTTAATTAAAAATAATACCATTTGGAAAACTTGTATTTCAACGCTTTTCCGTGAGAGGATTATTTAATGCTAGTATTTATTAAGTAATGTAAGGCAAATGAATTTTGTGGTTAAAGTTTCAACCGAACAGCGTTAATTAATAAATAAACTACTGTTTTGCATATTTTGATTTCCTGAATATGCCGAAGTTAGAAAATAATTTATATTCAATCGTTCAAAGATTATCTTTGAACCGTTGACATAACGTAAACAATAAAAATGTTGTTAAAAATGATAAATTCTTAAATTCTCTTAAATTCTTTTATACTCAATCTTTCAAAGATTATCTTTGAACCGTTGACATAACGAGAACAATAAAAATGTTGTTAAAAATCAGAAATTCTTAAATTCTTTTATATTCAATCGTTCAAAGATTACCTTTGAACCGTTGACATAACGTGAACAATAAAAATGTTGTTAAAAATCATAAATTCTTCAATTCGCTTAAATTCTCATCAATTCTGTCATATTCTCGGTTATATAACCTGAACTTAAATTCTCGGGAATTTAAAAACTCTAGGAACTGACCATTTTCGCCGGACGCGCCGTGTATATTTATCGCGGGTAACTAAGCCCGCACCGCATCTACATTTATAATATCTTTGGTTACCCACATTTCGAATTCTAGCCTGGAAACTTGCAAATATTTTGAATTAATTATCGAAGGTTGGTAAGAGCAGTATCTTCATTTGCAGCACGCGTTTTATCAAGTTTCCCTTGATCACCGAATGAGGGCGCCGATGTTCCGACGTGCAACCGTGCAGATGTGCACGGTGCAAGGGAACTCTATAAAACAATTTCGCGGTCTGAAATCGCCTGTCGCGTTTCAGTCACTTCAGTCTGTTTCGTGACTTGTGTGTGTGTGTGTTGTGTCGTGTAACCGTTTAGTCCCTTTCGTGAAGTGTTTTCCCGTACAAATTCGTGTTTTATCATTTCTAAGTTTCAGCAGAGTGGATTGGCCATTGAAAATTGTGAGTAAAATCGCTTGATTCTACACTTCTGATTCCTATCTCCTGTTCGTTGGACCGTAAATGCCATTGAAACAAACGTAACCTGCAAAGTTCACCTTAGCGTGGATCAAGTTGTTTCTCGTTTATCTTGCATTTCATGATTAATTTTCTCAAATAAAAGTCGCTAGTTTAACATTATGAAAAGGTTGATTTGCGATCTTCGTATCGACCGCTCGCCGGATTCTCTGGTTGCATTAGCGCCTCAAACGTTTCCGTCGGTACTAATTTTATGAAAAGTTCGTTAACAGTTTCTTTGTTTCGTGTGTAATTAATTTAATAGTGTTTACGATCGCTCGCAACGCATGGGAAAATGAACACTGGTGCTAGAAGGGTTCTTGAGAAGCCCAGGCATTTTTTCAAACGGTCTTTCTCCACTGAGAGACTTAGAGTTGCACCTGAATGCTTCGGTATATCAGGAATCTTGAAAAATAGAAAAAGAAATTTCTTTACTACCTGTTAGACTCCTTCTAGCCATTCTAGCTTGTTTCGAGGATTTAGGCTGAGGAAAAAAGGTCTGAGCCCTTCGCGGACCGTACCTTAATCTTATTCGATTCAGCAGGTTTCTAAATTTCCAGGTGTCAGAATAGCCAGAAGTATTATTTATGGAGGTTTGACAGGTTCCTGGTTCTTTTATGAGTGGGTGGATTTTACTGGCAGATGTGACAGATTGGAGGTTATCCGGGTTTCCAAAGTATGTACACATTATTCTGGATGGTAAATATTGAGCCCAGTGTAATGTTTACAATTGGAAAATTAATATTTCTTGTTTTATTAATTTGTTGTTTTAATTTTTTTAAGTGAATTCAAATTCTAATTTGTTGTCTTATATTTTTATTTAAACGATAATAATGTTACCAATATAGCGAAAAACTTAAATTCAGTTTCTCGACTGATACAATTTTTGAATAATAAGAAAAAATGTACCTCAGCCTCTATTTGAACTAATACAGCCTTCTAGGGATTCTATTAAATGTGTGACTGTAAAATTAAATAGTCTGAATATAACAGAAGTTCGTCCAAAATAGAATTTGTTTATTATAAAAATTCTAAGAAGAAATAATTGGGTCTGGCCATATAATGAGGAAGATGATAATAATAGTCTATTTGCTAAGTGCCGAATTTTTAAACATTTTTTATGTGTTGTGCAATATGTAATATATTAATAATTGTAATTATATTAATATGTAATTTCCTAACCCTAGACGTAGACACAGCGTTAATTTACTGCTGAAGTCAATTCAATCTCTACGTTCAGAATATATAATATTTTTTGTTACCAAACCTTCATTTAATAATAAATAAAACAATATTTGATTATCATGATGTCAGAAAGCCTAGAAAAGAAACTGTGTACTTTAATTCAATTTTTCTTTGATTTCAAAGTTTTATGTGAGGAAAAAAACTGCGATTGATACCTTAATGGATATTTAATGATGTGGTGGATGATAATTTTGTCTTATATATTGCATAATGTCAGTTCCAACTTACTTCTGTTATTATTTTTTGGTGAAAGGAATGTTTTGTTCTTTGATATTTCGATTAATTAAGTTGTTCATTTTGCTGACCAAATAATTTAATTATATATTCAGATACTTATTGATTTCAGAATTACCCGAAGACGAACCCGGTTTATACCAGATTTCCCGCGTATTTTGCAGAATATTTCAGGTACCCAACTATTACCTGTTATGAACCGTTTCCCCGGACGATCGAATATCCGAATACCCGCTTGAAGTTCCTAACACAAGTTTTCAAATTAATTTTTAATAAGCCTTATGTACCAGAAGTGGTGAAGGAAATGTAGAAAAAAGAAGAGCTTACCGAAAAAATTGAAAGTCATCCTCAGTTTCAGAAAATTATACAAATGAACCGAAATGAACGCATTTATACACTTTTTTCGAATTAAAACTAGTTTTTAATTACGGAGTCAAAAAACAATTTTTTTAAGATGGTTAAGAAGTTCCAGAAAAAAATGCAGGACGTTCATTTGGATGAATTTGTGATTTTCTAAAACTAAGGGTGAATTTAAATATTTTTTTCCGGAAGTTCTACCACACTAAAAAAACTTGTATTATGACCAGGCATTATGTGTTGCTCCTATCGCAATTAACATTTGAGAGTGTTTTAGAAAATCGAATTAAAATTCCTTCTTAAAATTAACATGAAGACTAAGATTCTTATTCTATATTTAAGCCGCTCCTAAAAAAAGTCATTCGATAGCTAACGAAAGAATTGCTTCAGTTCATCTAAATATTGCCAGTAACATACTAATATTTCATTTTTAACTACAAAAATGTGGGGAAAAATTAAATCTAGTTTAATACGCATGATCGCCGCCTCTGAGAATTCTACACGAAAGATCGGGTACCTCGTGTATCTAAACATTTTGCAGAAAAGAGGCAACCGGTTTACTTATTAATGTGCAGGAGGCATGTCCAGCTTGTTTCAAACCTACGGACTGAAATTCATTTTGAACAAATTGAAGCTGACGCATGATGACCTCATGAGTGCATTATAAACTGACGAAACTGACTCTTTGTTCATTTTAAGAAGGAATTTTTAGGAAATTCCGGGAAAGTGTGCCTTAGCGATAACTATTCGTCGTACCGTAATCTTCATCAAAGCTCATTGTTCACGACAAGTGTTTATATTCACTGATAGGATATTGTACTGAACGACGAGTTAAAGCTGATCACTTGATCAGATCAAGACAAGAGTACCATGAAACCCCTTAACGACATTACATCGCATATCGCTCTACACTTCACTTGACGAGCCTCGTAATTTGAAACTGAAGAGCTGCCACCTGCTTTATTCAACGAAAAATGCTGAAAAACACGTACTTGCTCCCGTATCCGCAAAAATGGTTGCAAATAATATTAATTTTTTTATTTTGTTGAAATTTATATTCTTCGAAAATTGAAATCTTCACTGCACTGTTTTTATTACATATAAAAACAAACGTATAATTCTTTGGGATCTTTCGTTCGAATTTTGACTGAACAGACGCGGTGCTGGGCTTCGATGGAACTCAACCCAAAAGGTCTCGCACCTTCTGGATTTTTTCTGTTCTCATTACTGTGATACATTACGATAATTTTGAGACCAAAAGGAAACAAATCATTGTAGCTTTTCTGGAAAACTCAATTTTAAAATGTTAAGAAAAGTTGAAAAAGTTCAGTTCTTTCAAATTTTCTTCTTTCTGGTGTATCCTAGTGCTTAGCGTAGCATATATACTGCGAGAATCGTAGGTTATAAAATTCCCTGCAAAACAAAAAAAATTGTACATAATGTCTCCAATATTTTAGAAGACATAGCTGGAAAAACGTATTTTATTTAAATTAGCAATTAAAATAATTCAAAGCAAATGTAGCTGAAGTTCCGAACGTTCAAATTAACGAAATATTTTTCCTCATTTTTCTTTTATTCATCAATATTCTTCCAACTGCATTTTAAAATATGCATTTGAGCCCTTTTTATAGTTTACATAATTATCAGTAAAAAATTTCGTTCATTTGAACGTTCGGAACTTCAGGTACATTCAAAGCAAGACAATTCATACCTGTATAACCATAAGTCGGTTAACATATTTTTTACCCTCCCTAATTGATTTTGAAGTTTAAAAAAATTGAAAAAAGTCGACTTTTTCGCTATTTTCTTAGAGACATGGTAAATTTCTCGACTATTTTACCATATAATGTGTGATATATACATTAATGGGAATGTATTTGGAATATAAGGCAATTGGGTTTGTACTTACATAGCAAAACATGATTTTAATTAAATAATAATGATTGATTAATTAATAATTAATTAATTTTTTGCTATGTAATTCAAATTAAATAAAAATGGTTTTTATGTCAATATTCCTTATATATTATTATTGCAACATATTGCAAATATATTCCTATTAATGTATATCACACATTATATGGTCAAATAGTTGAGAAATTTACCATGACTCTAAGAAAACACCGAAAAGACGACATTTTTTTTTATTTTTCGAAACTTCAAAGTCAATTAGGGAGGGTAAAAAATATTTAAACGGAATTATCAGTATAGAGGTATTATTATATATTATATTATTATATTATTATAGTATTATATTATTATAGTATATATTATTATTATATTATTATATACTGGTATTAGGCCGAATCAGTTTTTGTTGTAATGAACCTTTAGGGGAGCGTTTTTGACTACCAAAAGAAAGTTTTTATTGCTATTAGAATTTCGCGCAAACAACTTTTTGTTTTTCGATACGCCCTAATGCACAAGAATGGAGAAATTATGAAAGAACTGAGTTTATTCAACTTTTTTGCTTCCTCAAAAGAGGGGAAATTTCGAGAAAAAAATTAATTTGTGTAACTAAACATTTCCCAATTTAAAAATGTCTAATGCAACGTTCGGAATAAATTTTCCGGATGTATGTATGTGTCTATTATTGGATATCACACTTCCTTGTGAACAGGATACCTTTAAGACGTTTGCCGATAAATGAATGAAATTTGGATGGCTTATGTTCATCACTAATATCTTAAAACTGACCGAAGGATTTCTAAAAATATTTTTTTTCTTAGCACTTCATAATATTTGGAATATAAGTTTTTTATAGTAATACTTTCTTCATTAACATAATTCAAAGTTGAAAAAAATATAAAAAATGCGTTGATTAGAGCTGAATCGATCTATTGAAGAGTAAGGAAGTCGTGGGTATTTTTAATATTTGAATGATCGTTTTTTTTACAGATAATCGTTTACATTAAAATAATTTAAAATTGATGCAAGAACGGAAAAGATTCCTTGATTCCGAGACACATCGATTGACCTATGTTATTAATAGATTGTATTGCAGAGTACGGAAGTTATGGTATATTCTCATCAATAAGAAGGTATTGATGAATTTGTCCCTATCCAGTATTCGTCAATTCTCGACGTTTTGGGACCCACTTAGTCAGAAAAAATAGTTTTTTACGAAAATGTAGTTCTGTCCAGCTGTTGCCTGACGAAGCGATAACGTTCGAAGGGATTTTCCAATAAGAATTTCCTTTTGCACACTGCTTTGTGATCCAAGAATACAAGTAAATCGCGTTAACAAAAGTAGTACAAAATGGCTTTCAATTATTTTTCAATAGGAACAGTAGTTTTCGTTTTAAACGTAGAAAATTCCATTGGAAAATCGAAAATTCAATTTTACAGCCAAAGAAAGAAAAAGAGGTGCAAATAGCCAATCCCCTTATGGTGAAAATCTTTTTTTTATCTTATTAAAAAAATCACGTTTTGTCGCATGCAACTGGTATTTTTTTTGGGCCTTTGGCGTGAAGGTATCTTCATTTCCCCCACCTAACCTGAAATATCTAATAGCACCCATAGTTTGCAGGTTTGAATTTTTACATTCTCATCATTCAGATGAAATGTCTTAGATTCATGTGATTTTGTCCCTATCCATGAAAATTCAAACTGAGAAATATAATAATACAACTTTTCTACGAAAACACGCGAGATACAATAAATTAACAAGATAAAAGTTCTACAAAAATTATTTTGACTGTTTTTTTTAAATTATACCTTACTGAAAATGCCTATATAGCTTCCTCTATAGGATCCTATATGTTTCACCTATAGGTGCCACCTATAGGAAATGACATATCCTATATAGGTGCCTGTATAGGACACTCCCTGATAAGGTACCTAATGGTACGTATGGCTCTACGTGCTCCTGGAGGACAAAAAAACGCCTGCGCAGCCGTAGTTACCATAGAATACACTGCGCATCTGGGTATTGTCCCATACGGAAACATATACAGGATCCTATATAAGATCCTATGTCATTTCCTATAGGTGAAACATATAGGTTCCTATATAGGAATTTTCCGTAGGGTAAAAGCAACACAATGAAAATAAGTATTTTTCGATACCAATCGGTATTATGAATTGTAAAAATATAAATTTATTGATATGATACATTTTTCAGGGTAGTTGAGTATAAAATATAATGCAAAATGAAAAACATATTAAAGTCATCGCGACAAATAAAATTTTTACTTAGTTTGCAATATCTGAATAAGAAATCCCAGTCCGAGGTACATACATAAATGCAATGTACATTGGATATTAAAGTGTTCAACATGATGTAGAAAAGTTAACATTTTGGACAAAATCGAGAGCGAAGCACGAGATACGTGATGAGAATGTATTCGTTAAGACCGAAGAAGCTTTAACAAAAGAGAGTTCTGAATCAGTAGTCGGTGCTTTGACCCTTAATTTTAACTGGCCTGTGTACAAATGAGAGAAAAATACAAAGATCGCTACCAAGAAAATAATTTCATGTTTTTTCCCGATAGATATTTCTATTATTGGATCTCGATAAAATTATTACACAGATAAAAAAAGTCTACAAATTAGATTTATATCAACTCTTTGATATCTTTCAAAGTAGTGGAGTAATTCTTCTCTCTATCGGATTTAACTTTGATCATTCAAGTTATGTCGTGAAACAATTTAATATTTGAAAACAAAGTATAAATCATCAAAACAATTTAATAGTATTGATTATTATATATAAAAGAATCTCAAATGAGCAGTCTCAAATAATGTATGTAACAGAAGTTGGGCTGAAATTAATTGGTGTCTTCCCTTAACTATTAACTTTTAAAAGAGTAAAAACATTTTTTTTTTAATATGGGTATCGTGTTTGATAAAATAGCTTATGTAATAGTAAATTTAATTGAACCGCCAGGGCTTTGTTGCAATGCAGTTTGGTTGAATGAACACTAGAGATGATACTGATTACTTAACAAGTTAGTCTCGTTCGCTATCCTCTGGCTACGGCTGCTGCTGCTGGCAATTATATTTAACTCAATCGACGCGATGTATATAAACTAGGTGATTGAAACGACTTTATCGGGGTAGGTGTCAAGCCTTTCTCCACATTCCCGAAACCCATGCAAATCTAAACCGGTGTTTCAGTATGAAAATTAATATCTCTATTCATATAATTTTAAGTGACAAATAATTCAAACTAATGGATTTTTTATTTTTCGAATGTCGACAATGATTTCATTCTTTCGAAATTGAAATATGTATGGTAGTGTGTCATCTCACAAAATTATGCTTTTTTTCCTGTGATGTTCGAAAAAAATGATCGAGTTATTTGTATAACAGACACATTTTTTATCCCAACTAAACTTAGGTCATTCAACTAAACTAGGGGGATGAAACATTTTTTGCAACTATATACTACCAGAATCTACACTATCCAAGTCTAAAATTTTAGGTAAGAAACTTGGAACAGAATTTAGAATTTTTTTTCGTTTTTTTTTAGACTTAGGGGTTGAAAACGACTGCGTTCCCCGGCAGCTAGGGGGATGAAACTTTTTTTGTAGCTATTTACCACCAAAACCTACACTATTTATGTCTAACATTTTAGGTAAGAAACTTGGAACGGAATTTAGAATTTTTTGTTCGTTTTTTGAGATTTAGAGGTTGAAAATGACTGCGTTCCCCAGCATCTGGGGGATGAAACTTTTTTTGTAGCTATTTCCCACCGAAATCTACACTATCCATGTCTAACATTTTAGGTAAGAAACTTGGAACGGAATTTAGAATTTTTTATTCGTTTTTTGAGACCTAGTGGTTGAAAATAACTGCGTTCCCCGGCAGCTAGGGGGATGAAACTTTTTTTGTTGCTATTTACCACCAAAATCTACACTATCCATGTCTAACATTTTAGGTATTGTTGCAAACTTCAGTTTTATCAATTTTTGTCGAAAGAAAAAAGAAAATAATAAAATTTCGCATCAGAATATGTACTTTTAAAATAAAAATTCTCAATTTGTTTAATGAGTTTCCAGCGCTCAACTCCATTCAGCGAGAAAAATGTATAGGCAGTTATAGAATCGGACCCCTCAAATACAAAAAACGGTATTTTTTTCTGTTATTACCTCCACTCATTATTTTATCTTGAGTAAAAAAAAGCAACTCTTTGTGTACTTAAATTGTAATTTCCCGAAGAGTAGAATAACGGAGACTAGGAATCCTGCGTGTGAAAGCAAACGTGTGAAACTAAAGCGTTTCAATGTGAACAAATAGTAACAGTTCTTGAATCCGTCCTTTGCGATTAATTCGTACAATTCGTAAAGCCTGTTGAAAATTAGTAGTACAGCAACAGTAACGGATCTTGCAATTATCGGTAAAGGCATTTTTTCGTAGGCGGCACTGCTTTCAGTGTAATAATATTCTAGACTCGAGAGAAATATCGGTTACCATCCATTGATTCAACAAATCCAATATCTTTCACTGAGAGAAATATTGTCTGAAACTACTTTTTCTCCATTCTAACAAAAGATTTATTTCATGATTCTGATTAATTTTTAGCTGCTTATACTTTATTACTACATTGTATATTATGTATAGTTTTGTTCATATAATTTGAGCTCAGACATTACATATCAAATTTACAGTTCACAATGAGTCAATTAGAGTAAGATTTAAGGCAGTACGACTTGATTTCCTTTAAACAGTTTTCTCAGGATGCGCTTATTAGAAGAGTAAGGAAGACATAGTGCTTGGTTAATTACATAGGAAATTACTGATCAACAGGAATACATTTAAGAGCCTTATAGACAACTAAGAAATTTTCACATGTGGGAACAGATCTTAGATCAACCTCTTATTTGTATCTTGAATTGATGAATCTTGATCCTGTGTTAAGCAACATAAATTTGCATAACCTAGTCGCGTCAAACCACCACCAAACCATTCCATCATCTCCCGATCTCCAGTTTTCAAAATGCTTCAGGTTACTTTCAATAATTATATGATTATTATTTTAGAAGTTATTGAGAAAACAGTTTTTTGGAAAAACAAAACTTTTCGTTTTATTCTGTGAAAAATTTGAATCTATTCATTCAGGCATTATCAGACTATGTATTTGTTTACAAAAATTGTTTCAATAATTGAAAAAGAACGTGGAACACCATAAATAATATAATCTGTAAATTTAAACTAAAAATTCCAAGAATCGGCTAAATTAGTTTTTCGGTTTATTTTGAAAGCGTTAAGAGCTACACCTTTTTTTATCCACAAGAAAAAAATGCATAATTTAATTTTATATAAGAGCATATACTTTAAAAGTTAACATTCGAGACTTTGTTGGGAAATATTTAGGGCTCAATGTCGTTCGATGAGAAAAATTTATAGGCTTTAATAGAAATCCGATTATAGATTCCACGCTAAAATTAGGAAACGTAAAGAAAAGATAGAGCTCAATATAATAGGCACTAATATTTTAGAACTAATAGGGGTTATAAACTAAAAGATGGAAGTAACAAAACGAATATAAGTGGAATGAAGGATGGAAATAGTTGAATCGTTGAAGTACATAAAAAGCAAACTCATGATCGTGTCAAACAGTAGTTTTCAAGAGTATTCTGCTGTCGTCACACCTTCACTTTTGACTCCCACTTAACATTAGTCCTCTCAGTATCTCAAAAAAGGAACAAAACATCGCGGAAATGCCGCGGTCCCGCGGAAAGTATTTATGTAGGAATAGGCTCACTCGAAAATAGACTCTCCTCGAGATACTATAATGATTGGCACGAGTGACATGTGTTTCTCGGAGGCGTCATTGTCTCTTTTACAGATGGCTGAAAAAAGATCTTTTTATTGTTTCAAGACAACAATGCATGTACCGTTCTTCTAATACCCTCACTAACTGAAACCCACCTCTATTCGATAAAACAGACCTGGTAGCAATTACATAATTAATTTTCTGTTTCAATAATACATAGATTTTAAAAAATTACACTTTTTAATCGGGTTAAACAATAGTTTTGTTTTATGCTAAACATATTCATGTCTAAACTAAGTGGGTTCGTGATTCTTGTGATTGAAATTAAAGTGTTGCTAATAAATAATTTCTTTCGGTAGAGTAAATGTCTTGCAGATAAAAAAAAGCTTCATTTTAATTTATAATTCCCTACCTTTTCAATGCTTTTTATTTTTTGGGTCACGTTCTACTATTATGTTTTCTTAAAGATAACGAGATATTGATCATATAGGCAAGCTCCAATTTTTTCATGTTGCACAATAAGCCCCTCGATGGTTCTACAAATGCAAATGTTTCGCTATGCGTAATACGATGTTTCTGCACATTTATCACCTATGCAAACGTTTTCGAAAACGAGTAAAGCTTATCTTGCTAGTACAACTTAGCGATAAGAAATTTAAGCTTGCGCTAAAACAGTGGTAATCTAGATTTTTTGCCATTGATCTTAAACAAAATATTATTTAGATTTCTATATGTAGCTCACTAAAAATCATGAAACTTTTGAACCAATTTGAAGTTAAAAGTGGCCTTGTTGAATTTATGCTGGATACAAAATCTGGTTTTACGATTTCGTGCTCACATATTACATCGAAATGGCATCCCATATGGATTCATGGACCAATCAGTTCCGCACTTAGAGGAAGTTGCTCACGGCCATATTTAGTATAGTAACTTCTCACCATTTATGTAAGGTTAGCTGCAACAGCAAGTGCGTGCTGCTGTTCATGAATATACCTCTGATGTACGTTCTACAGCACAGGTGCGTTGTAGCAAAAAGTCTAAGCAACTACGACATGGTTGAGGCTTTCAGCAAAACTAAACCTGTACACTTACAATAGTACCTTGTGGTTTGCTTCAGGTTTTCGAATTTCATTTCCTCATCTTTACTCGGTGCTGAACCTTCAATTCCCATTTGGATATACTCGTATGATTAGTTTTCCTCATTTTGTTACTGTATTTTCGTTTTACTATTTTATTTCCAAATGGACAGTTAAATTGTGTCTTAATACAGATAGTCCAAGCGAGAAT
>NC_046663.1:106196034-106197623 GCF_010883055.1 Belonocnema kinseyi | reverse complement strand
AGAAATTATCACTGAATCAAACTAAAATTCTTAAATTTTGAATACTTTCAAACATAAAGTTGTTCATATCTAAAAGTTGCACAGTTTAAAAAAGTTACTTTCAGCATTTATTTACATTTAAACACAGGAAAAACTGGTCTTATTTTGAGTTAGATATTGTTTCAAAATTGAGACGCAACATTTTTTTAGTCAAAAACATTAATTCAGTTACTAACTGATAAATTCTTACATTTTTTAAGCTTCATTTTGAATATTTTTTACTTGCAGCCTAAAAAATTTCAAATGGTTCAACTTGAATATACATATTTTTGCTGGTGTATAATTTTTATGTCGAAAATACTTTATGTTGGTGTTTCCAATTTAAACTAGCTGCGAATTTGATCTCGAGTATGTTGCTCATTTCACGGGCACTTTGCTTCCTGTTAGCAAATGTATTTGCTTCCTCATAGAGGAAGCATTCGTGATTTTTTCCATATTATACAAATTAAAGTTTTAATTTTGGTAAATTTAAAAATATAAATCTACAAAAAATACAAAACTGCAAAGTAATAAAATTTTGTAAGACAAATCAGTTTTTTAAAATTTTAAATGGTGATATTTTAGCTGGAAAAGGGAAGGAGAAAGTTCCGTCACACCCTATCCCTTTCTCAGCTTTTTGACTTTTTTACAAAAATGGTCAGAATTATTTTATTTCAAAATTTATGATGAAAAATTATTTTTTATTCATGCGTCAACTTTGAATTATGTAGATTCAAAAAGTTGTTATGTTCAAAAGAGATTCTTCAAATATTATAAAATGTAAAAAAATTCAATAAATATTGTTAGAAATCCCTTATTGAAGGCCGTGTCAAGGTTCGCCGAAATTCGGTGAGAATAAAACAAATATTTTTGGTGAGCTCAAGGATACTATATATGAGGCGTCTATATGTTCACTGAATTTCGGTGAACGTGAACTAAATATTGTCTGTGTGGCTAGACAGTAGACACTTCTTGTATTGAATGCTTGCTATGCATTCCTTTAGCCTGTACTGGTTTACTCCAAGAGCACTCCGTTCGCTCCTTCTTCTTCCTTCTCACTCCGACCTGCTTCGATGCAGATCGGAGTGCACCAGTGCAGGATAACCGAATACGCTATTAGATACTATATCATTGAAAAATATATTTAATTTTATTTCTAAAAAAAAAATTTTTTAATAAATTTAAAAAATACACCAGAATTCCTTTTTTTTCACAGAAAAGCTGTAAAGAAATTTCATCTAAGAATAATAATATTTTATTTCAATATTTTCAATAAATGTACATGATTAATAAAAATCAGTTCAATGAGTTTGGCGAAATACCAGTATATATTATTAATTTAAAATTAAATATGTATTAATTGGATTATTACTTTCAGACATAAAAGAATTGGTGACTATTAGAATATTATTACAATCTCGATCAGTCTCTATCAGAATTATTTCTTTTGAACAATTATTATCAAAACGTCTTTTCTATTTATGCATCAACTTTGAATTTTGTAGATCAAACAAGTTTTTCTGTTTTTGAAACAAATGTTTCAAATATTATAAATGAACATAACTTTCCTT
>NC_046663.1:106194444-106195934 GCF_010883055.1 Belonocnema kinseyi | reverse complement strand
CCCCCCCCCCCTCCTGGTTCAAAATCTCGGCGTTATTTTTAGTTTATAGGTTTAAAATTTCTTTCTTTTCTTTTTTCTTTTTTTATCGTAAAATTATAATGAATTGCTATGAATTACTTATCTTTAAGTACGTTTCCGGATTTCCTAGTAACTGCGTATCGAAGCACAATTTTAAGAAAGTGCATTCATACCAAATTTAAAATGTTCTATTTGGCTTTTTCCCCAACCGAGTATATAAAAGACCGTCCTCTTTTAGAGTTGCCACGAAACTGTTACAGAAAACACAAGACAATGTAAGGATCGATTTACAACTACGTCATATCCGAGAGTCGTTAAAATCATCTTGTTTAAAGTCCTCTGAAAAAACATACACACACACACACACATATATTGAAAGTCAAGAAATTTCAATTCTAAATGTGCAAAGTTGAAGAAATATAAAATTTAAATCCAGAAAAAAATAAAAAAAACCAAAAAACATAAATTTTCAAGAAATATTTAGATCTGAATCAAAGCCAAAATTCGATAAAACAGTTTAATTTTCAACAATATAGATAGATTTTCAATTGAAAAGGAAACGTCAATCAACTAAAACAGATCAATTTTCAATCAAACATTTGCACCCCTAATTAAAAGAATTGATTTTCTACCGAATAAAAAGAATTTTCAAACGAAGAGGATGAATGTTGACAGAATTGTCGAATTTTGAAGAAAATGATTCAGTTTTGAGCCAAGTATTGCAATTGTTGACAAAAAAGAACCATTAACAACAAATGTCACTATAGGCGTCTCGACTAAAAAGAGTTACACACATACACACACACACACACATCTCTCTTTTTTGTGTGTTTATTTTAGCCCTACATCTTTGAATTTACAATAAAAAGCGAGCCCCCTCCCCTCCGGTTATAAATCTCGGTGTTATTTTTAGTTTGATTTCCTAGTATTACATATTCTTTCCGGCGGCTCTTACCCCACTGAAAAAAACTTATTTTACGACATGGTAAATTAACACTATCTTTTATTGGATAAAAAAGTGTATAAAGGCGGTCATTCGGCACATTCTGCATCGCCTCCATCTGCATTACATTTTAGGGTGTTTTACCCTTAAACAAATTTTTTTTTTGAGATTTTTTCGTGTAATACTCATTTTTATGCTGAGCTGAACTAATTACGCTAGGCTAATTTCAGAAAAAAAAATATTTTTTTTTATTTCGTTCATTTGAACGTTCGGAACTTCAGGTACATGTATTTTTTTTAGAAATTTATTAAATATTAAAAATCGGTTTTTATAGTAAAACTTTTGTCATTCAAATAATCCAAAGTTGATACAAGAATGTGAAAGATTTCTTGGTTCGAGACTAATCGATTGACCTCTAATATTAACACATATTACCAAAGAGTAGGCAATTTATGGCAATTTACATATATTTTAAATCGATTTTTAATAGTAAAAATGTGCTCATTCTCATAATTTACAGCTGATGCGA
>NC_046663.1:106192731-106194344 GCF_010883055.1 Belonocnema kinseyi | reverse complement strand
CTTTGAAATATGCGGTAATTTCGATGGGAAAAAATCGAGGAAAAAATACTTTTGCTCGAATTATTGAACAAATTTTGATACCTATTGGAGACAATAATTTCTGACCCATGTCGAGATCCAGCTCTTAAGAATTAATAGGAAAAGTTTTAATTTGTTTGGTAAATCGATAAGGCGCACACTTAAATAGAAACACGGCTCTAACTCTGAATCAATCGTTAGAAGTCTTTCCTTTATCACGTACGCCATCGTTTCAATCAATTTTTATGGCAAATGAGTAGAAAAGCTTATTTTTTCAACTTAAAAATAGTAAACAGACTATATCACGCACGTATTAAAACTAGGTATGTCACACTGACATAACCCCATCTTCGAATAGAAATCAAACCTATCTTATAATTAAGGGCTCATTTAATGCTAATTTAATGCCCTATTGCCAAATTTAATACTGCATTATTTTAAAACAAAACCAGGGGTTACACTAGCTTAACGTTAAGTAGGCAGACCCCATGTGAAATTAATGCTGCACTATTTTTAAAAAACCGGGGGTTACGCTAGCTTAACGTTAAGCTGACAGAACCCCATGTGAAATAATCGTTTAATCGAGTTCTATTGTATCACATAATTGAAGGCTCATTTAAGACTCTCCAAAATCACCAAAAATTATTTTCCAAAAGCCACCCCTAATACTGAAAAACCGCCCTTAATATAAATTATGCACAAATTGTAAATCTGATCATACTATCATTAAGGGCTCATTTAATTTTAATTTAATGGCCCATTGCCAAATTTAATGCTCCACTAATTTGTTTAAAAATCGGGGGTTACGCTAGCTTAATGTTAAGCTGACGGAACCCCATGTGAAATAAACGTTGAATCGAGTTCTGTCCTATCAAATAATTAACGGCTCATTTAATGCTCTTCAAAACCACTGAAAATTGTTTTCCAAAAGCCACCCCTTATACTGAAAAATCACCCTTAATATAAATTATGCATAAATTGTAAATCTGACCATACCATAATTAAGGGCTTAATATAAATTATTCACAAATTGTAAATCTGTCCATATCGCATTTCAGGGCTCATTAAAGGCTAATGTTATACCTTTTAAACAATTATAATCATCTACTTTTGAAAAAAAAGAGGGATTATGCTGGCTGAACGCTAAGGCGATACATTTGGCTATGGAGCATTAAATGAGCCCTTAATTATAGTATGGTCAGATTTACAATTTGTGCATAATTTATATTAAGGGTGGTTTTTCAGTATTAGGCGTGGCTTTTGGAAAATAATTTTTAGTGGTTTTGGAGAGCATTAAATGAGCCTTCAATTATGTGATTCAATAGAACTCAATTAAACGTTTATTTCACATGGGGTTCTGTCAGCTTAACCTTAAGCTAGCGTAACCCCCGGTTTCCTTTAAATAGTGGAGCATTAAATTTGGCAATGGGGCATTAAATGAGCCCTTAATTATAGTATGGTCAGATTTACAATTTTTTCATAATTAATATTACGGGCGGTTTTTCAGTATTAGGGGTGGCTTTTGGAAAATAATTTTTGGTGATTTTGGAGAGCATTGAATGAGCCTTCAATTATGCGATACGATAGAACTCGAT
>NC_046663.1:106190631-106192631 GCF_010883055.1 Belonocnema kinseyi | reverse complement strand
TTATCATAGCATGCTACGCGCCGGTTGATAGGGATCCTAGAGAAGTAAAAGACGTCTTCTGGGACACTTTAAATGACACAATAAACATTTGCGAACATGGGGTAAGAATAATTCTACTAGGAGACATGAACGGTTGGGTGGGCATCCAAAATCAGGATACAGAAAGAGTATTAGGTAATTTTGGGGATCCGAGAACAAACTATAACGGAGATAAATTAGTTGGTCTATGCTTAGAAAGGGGTCTGTTTATTACATATACATGGTTTAGGCATAAAATGATCCACATGTACACCTGGTCTAAAGGAGATAGCCGCAGTATAATTGACTTTGTTGTTGCGGATGAAAGACTAAGGGAGTTAGTCAAAGATACAAGAGTCATGAGAGGTCCTGAATGCAATACTGATCATTACCTTCTGATCTCAAAAATTAACTTAGGTCGGGGATGGAAAAAAAAGAGAACCAAGAAAGCAAAAAAAACGCGAATCAAAATTGAGAACCTACAGAAACCGGATGTGCAATAGATTTCCAAAATAAGATAATCGAAAGCATAGATAGGGCAACATGGGAGGACCGTATAAAAAAAATATATAAAGAGCGCCTGGGCAATGTTACGGGATATCCTTGTTAGACGTACGATCGAAGTGTGTTGTACCGCAGTTGTAGAAAGAATTTCTGGTGATGCGTGGTGGAATGATGAAATTCAGACTGCCCAAAAAGCAAAAAGTGAAGCGTACAAGAGAACTTTGAACATCGCAGGTCTTAGCAATGAGGAAAGAAATAGACGTAGAAAGGATTATAGACGCGAAGACAGGATACTTAAACGATTAGTTAAAGAAAGTAAAGATACAATTGGAGCAGAAGAAGAGATAAAAATACAAAACGACTTTGAAGGAAGCAGGAAACTACTTTACAAAATAATTAAAGGAAACAAAAGTACAGAAATTGTCAACATGAGAAATAGTAGGGGGGAAATGGCCTATGATGCAGACGGAATACTAGAGGCTTTCAGAGACTATTTTAGGAGACAATTCGGAGATGAAGTTATAGGACACCACAACTGCGATGTTGAACACGATGCGATGGAAAACTCAATTGAAAAAGTCTGTGTCACTGAGGTTAGGGATATAATTAAGAACTTGAAAAACGGTAAGGCTGCCGGGGTAGACGGTATTAACGCTGAAATGCTTAAACACGGTGGCGCGTGCATACCACATAGACTGTGCGAATTGATAAATTTATGTTTCGAGATGGGAGACGTCCCAGACGATTGGAAAAAAAGCAATTATCGTACCAATATACAAGGGAAAGGGTGATAAAAGCGAGTGCAATAATTACAGAGGGATTAGCTTATTAAGCACAGTAAGTAAAATATATTCAAAAATACTTATTCGTAGGGTAATGAAAATAACAGAAGCAAAGGTTTGGGAAGTCCAAGGTGGGTTCATGCCAGGAAGGTCATGTACGGATCAACAGAAAAAAGTTTGAGAGTAGGCAAAAAAGTTTTCTGTGCATTTGTTGACCTAGAAAAAGCTTTTGACAAGGTAGATAGAAGTAAACTTTGGGAAGTCCTGAAAGAGTATGGAGTCAATGGATCGATCATACAAGCTATAAAAACAATATATACAGGTAGCAAAGCGAGTGTAAGAGTGAATGGGAAACTGAGTGACTATTTCGATATTATTCAAGGAGTTAGACAAGGATGCGTTATGTCTTCATGGATATTTTTATTATTTATGGACAAGTGTTTAAGAATGGCTCTCTTCGACGAAGAGGGTGTGGATCTCGAAACAGTAAGAATACGTGGGTTAGCGTTCGCAGAAGATAAGGTTGTTATGGCGGAGTCTATCAAAGACTTACAAAGAATGTTGAATAAACTAGATGCAAGCATGAAGAGCATAGGCCTCAAAATTAACGCAAATAAAACAAAAACTATGGTGTTCCAAGGAAAGAGTGAGAAAACACTATGCAATATTTTATTAAATGATGAGAGAATTGAACAA
>NC_046663.1:106181190-106190531 GCF_010883055.1 Belonocnema kinseyi | reverse complement strand
ATAATTCTATATTTGTACCGACTGTACTGTACGGTAGCGAGACATGGACTTATCAAGAAAAGGATAAGAGTAAAATTAACGCAATTGACATGAGATTCATGCACATAATATGCGGGAAACCCCTGATGGACAAAGTAAGTAACGAGATAATTCTAAAAGAATGTGGTGCAGAAGAGACGCTAGTAGGCACATGGGAAAGACATCGGTTAAAATGGTTCGGACATGTTGAGAAAATGCCAAATGAACGACTAATGAAAAAAGTGTATTAAGGTAAAGTAAATGGCAGCGTGCCCAGAGGTAGACCGCGGAAAGAATGGTTAGAATGTTTGAATGAGACCCTAGTTAGAAGAGACATAAGAAGTCACAGAAACACGAGAGCCTGTATGAAAAAATGCATGGACATAAAAGAAGCTAGAAAAGTATGCCAGGACAGGAAAGCATGGCGGCAAATAGTTAAAAAAAGAGTGTCAGTAGAGTGAATGACGCTTGAAACAAAAGACCTTGGCTACTAATGGACCCAAGTGGGGAACCTTACATAACGACTTCGTGAGGTTCTTCGCTTGGGGTGATTGCTAGAGAGATTGATCAGCAACCTGGGTCGGAGCAGTGTTGCGGAACGAACGTGTTATTTACTTAAATAGCACGAGAATTCTGGATCAATCTGAAAAATCTCTATCCCTTCCACACACAACTCCTTTCCCCTACCGAGTGAGTCACGCCTACCCCGAAAAGGAAATGGCTTAATGGTGTAATAACCCCTAGTGTATCAAAATCAGAAAATCGTCAAAATGAACGCCTTTATACAGTTTTTTTTTCGAGTTAAAAATACTTTTAATTCACCTTGTTATAGAGCAAGTTTTTTCAGGGGGGTAAGAGCCGCCGGAAAGAATATTTAAAACCACCCCCAGTGTATCAAAATCAGAAAATCGTCGAAATGACTGCCTTTATACAGTTTTTTTTCGAGTTAACAATAATTTTAATTTACCTTGTTATAGAACAAGTTTTATCAGAAGAGTAAGACCCACCGGAAAGAATATTTAAAACCACCCCTAGTGTATCAAAATCAGAAAATCGTCAAAATGAACGCCTTTATACAGTTTTTTTTTGTGTTAAAAATACTTTTAATTTACCTTCTTATGGAACCAGTTTTTTAGTAGGGTAAGAGCCGCCAGAAAGAATATTTAAAACCACCCCTAGTGTATCAAAATCAGAAAATCGCCAAAATGAACGCCTTTATACAGTTTTTTTTTCGAGTTAAAAATACTTTCAATTTACCTTGTTATAGAAAAATCTGTATAAAGGCGTTCATGTTGAAGATTTTCTGATTTTGATACACTAGGGGTGGTTTTAAATATTCTTTCTGGCGGCTCTTACCCCCCTGAAAAACTTGTTCTATAACAAGTTAAATTAAAAGTATTTTTAACTTGAAAAAAAAACTGTATAAAGACGTTCATTTTGACGATTTTCTGATTTTGATACACTAGGGGTGGTTTTAAATATTCTTTCCGGCGGCTCTTACTCATCTGATAAAACTTGTTTTACGACATGGTAAATTAACACTATCTTTTATTGGATAAAAAAGTGTATAAAGGCCGTCATTCGGCACATTCTGTGTTGCCCCTATCTGCATTACATTTTAGGGTGTTTTACCCTTGAACAAGTTTTTTCTTTTGAGATTTTTTCGTATAATACTCATTGTTATGCTTAGCTGAACTAATTCTGCTAGGCTAATTTCAAAAAAAAATATTTATTTTTTATCATTTCGTTCATTTAAACGTTCGGAACTTCAAGTACATAAAAAATACAATAAGTATTTTTAGAAATCCTTCGGTCCGTTTCAAGATATTAGTGGTGACATTTTTTAACTGAGGATCGTTAAATTAGATGAATTAAAAATTTATTGAAAATGTTACCATTACAAAGCTTCTTCTATGAGGAAGCAAAAATATAAAAATATAAACCAAATGCTTCAATTTTAGGCTGTGCAAGCTCGATATAAACATTATTTAATTTCAAGTCCTTCAAATGAAAATGGCTCAGTTTCAAAAACTGATCACTTAAATCTGTTAAAATTAGAGATCTTTTTTAATAGTGTTAATATTAAATTTTGTCAATATTTTTATATTTGAATTCGGTTGCATTTACGTATAATCGAATAAGAGGGGAAACCACCCTCCAGTAGAAAATAATTTACAGTAGATAATCCTAATTAACTGGAAAAATGGCAAAAAATGTTGATAATTTTCTTTACTATAACATTGAAGCAAAAAATAACACTTTTAACCTGAAAACAAAAATGTTGCCTTCTCTTGGTTCATAATCTTCACTCAAATGAAACTTTTTATGGCATGTTTACATATTAGAATTAAAGTGTGAAGTTTCATGAATAATATATATTCACAAAAAGCGTTCTGACTTTATGATTTGCTAATATTTGAGGACTTTTTACTTGAAATAAAATTTTCCAACGGGAAATAGCCAAAAATAGGTAAACAACCAATTTCGCCGTCAAAATTGACAGAATTGCAAAGATCTGGCAATTGTTTCAAGTTACACTTTGTGCTTGTTTCTTTATTTTGATTTGTAAATTTTTAAAATTCAAATGTTTCTCAATAATAACCAACTAATTAAATATTGAAGATTTGTAGTTATTGAAAAGTCTAGAATTGAAGTTGAGTTCAGGAGTCACTCGATCGGAAAAGATGTTATTTTTAGGACTAAGGCCGGTAAAAATTTTGCACTTTTCTCTCATTACAAGTCAAGTTAAATGATTTAAAGGTTAAGGATCTCACGGAATATCAGAGATAAGAAAACTTTATAAATTTAAGCTTTCATGATTTTCGTAAAATAATTATCGTTTCAACCATTATTCACTCAATATGATAGTTAGATGTGTCAAATCGTAACCTTTACCGGGTCTAATAAAATTATTTAATACAGTTAATTGAATAATTTCGTCATAGTTTTACATTCTCATAATTTATAGTATAATGAAAGGTATTAGATTCATGTAAATTTGCACGTATCCAGCTTTCGCAAATTCTCGACGTTTTGTGACTCTCCAAATAAAAAGAAACGAATATCACGAACATGTCTGTCTGTCAGTCTGTCGGCATGTATATCTCTCTGCCAGTAAGTCTGCACTTTAACAACGCGGTAAAGTTCTTTATTTTGCGAACAAACTGATAAATTCAGCACCTTTGGCATTTTTATACCCTCTTCCACTTGAAAGAGTGGAAAATCTCCAATAGTACTAGAACGATATTAGTAATCATGATCTTAAATATTGATATACAGAGAATACTGTTGTTATCACATGTGAAAAGTGCATGAATTTAGGCACTGTCAGTGCTGAACATGTCAGTTTTCCTTGCACACAAACATATATAAAGCTGTATAGCTGATACGGTATAAACTTAATGGGGTGATGTCAAGGGGATGGTGGTTGCCATGCCTACGCGTTGCTCGCCCCAGTCTGCACGGACATTGCTCGTTCGATACCTGCCAGCTCGTCAGACTGTTTCACTTTTTATTTCATCAGATTCCAGTTTTCTTATACATTAATAATGTACTATCTTATTGGAAATCTTCCTCCAAGATATGACTTAATGTCTGTAGTTATTCAAATTTCTCAATACTTATCCAGTAATACTTGTATTTTTTGTTAAGCTTACTAACCTTCTCTTGATGAGACAAGTGTTATTCTTGCAAAGAAACTTTGCTCGTTCGAGCGAAGTTGCACTTATTTCAGAGTCTTCGCCGTCCTCGATCGGAATCACGTAACAAGCAGACATGCTCACAATGTTAGTTTACATGCTGTGAATATTATCGGTGGTCTTGTCACGTCGCGTCAAGAAATCGCAGGGAGAATATAAAACTCGATTCGAGTTCTTTCAAGTACTTCGTCGACTATTCTGGTTCACGTGCTTTTGTTGATACCCAGCATACCATACTTATCTGTTTTCAGGCAAGAAAATTGGCGTATTCAAATCAACTGATCGAAAGATACTCTATCGTTCGTTTATATATTTCCTGTCAATGTAACAGTCTCTAATATAACGGAGGATCGAAGAAAGACAGCAGCTGTAAATGCACAAGTGTTTACAACCAACTCGAGAGTTTTCTGTTCAGAATACATTTTTCTCCTTCTGAACACACTAAAACTTGGGGTATCAAATTACTGTAGCTATTTTGATCTAGAGTTTCTACTCAATATGATTCGCTTTCGAGGGTCAATGAAAATTAAGGGGTAAGACTTCAAGGCGTACTAGCTTCAGTATGCAAAACAGAATTTCAGTTTACGATTTTCAAAAAAAAATTTCTTTCTGCGAAAATTAAGTTCTACAAATCGATTATTGATCCTTGATCGAGATTTTCTGAAATTTGGACACAAACATCTAATCATAAATTAAGATAAACGAAGCTAAGTAAATTTTTTTTTAGAATTTAATTAACAAGTTTATTTTAAACGGTTTTTATTTATCATCATTCAGGTCAAAGGTTTAAATAATTTTATAATGTGTTGAGTTGTATCAATTTTATGACAGATAATTTTATTGATCTCGAATGTTGAATTAAGTTGATCCTAAATATAGGCATCAAAACGTTGCATCTTTTTGATCCATTTGCTGTATCCACTTGATACCTGGTAGTTTTGTGTGAATAGAATTTTATATCTCTAAAATAATCCAAAGAGTTAGATGTGAGAAAGTTAGAGTAACTCAATCATCCAGAGATTCAACTGCCAGGTTAAAAGTAACATTTTTGTGAAGTCTGGAAACCTTGTAGGCAATTATCATTGCAATTAAAAAAGTATGATTTATGATTTCTGACTTATAATTTGAGGCCTCGATTCTGGTTCTTCTCGAAGAGAAATTGTCCGGGTCTGACGTCAGTCACAGAATCTGCGGAAGGCGACTATAGAAAGAGTTGCACAGAGTGCAAGTTTTTCTTGGAGAGACACGCTAATTACTGCAATCGGGTCGAAACTATTAGGCGGGGTTATACTCGATCTTTCATGTACGCTGTAGGAGTATCTATTTGTGTTCATTTGATGAACACTTTGCTTCCACATAGGTATCAAATAAATGTGCTTCCTCATTAGAGGTTTTTCTCCAAAAATAAGAATGGACACTTAATATTTTTGAAGCTTATCTTTTGTATTACCGAAAATCTCATTTTCAAAAACTCAGAGTAACCATTAAAAGGTCAATTAATGTGTTCTGTTATTATAACGGATAATTTTCAAATTACGGTAGTATTATATTTCAAATTAAAATTGAAAAGTTTTCCTCATATAAACAATGTAATGTTTTTTTTTAATTTTATAAAATGCTATTAATTCGTCATGAAATATTATCGTAAATGGATAATAGCTCAATCGACGCATCTCGAAGACGCAAATAATTTGATCAAATACAGTAATATTATGTTCGTAATTTTAAAAAAATCCTCTTAAGAACAAGCTAAATAATTTTGTTCAAAAATTAAAAAACTGTATTGGAAGGTCATGATAGTTTTTTCAATAGGTAAATCCATGCGTCTCGAAAACTCGAACAAATATATCACATATATTAGTACTGCTGCATTCTCAAAAGTGTTTGAATCATATAAGCAAGATAAACAATATATTTAAAAAAATTATAAATAGGTAATGCTAGATCATAAGTGGCCATGGAAGGTTCTCCAATAAGTCATTCGCCACTCTAAATTCTAGAAGACTCGAACAAATATATGAGGCTTTGGATGCAAAAACAGCTTAACCCGGGTTAAGTTTTTAGGAAAAAAATTTTTTAAGTTTTGATTTTGTTGTATCTTAAAATATAAATAATTTAAGTCTGTTATTCTTGTCAATTAGTTAGTCATATCTTGTTAGAACTCTTTATTTATCAAAAGTAATTATGTACAAATCTTTTATCCAGTAAAACAATGTTCGCGCAAAATATCAATACAATGAATAAACTATTACAAATTTATTTTCGATTTTATAACTATATTTTTATTAAGATCATATCTTAAACATACTTTTATCCCATTTGTCTGTTCTTATACATCTCCTTTTACCTTTCTTATTATTAAAATTAGAGATGGAAGTAGTCTCAGTGGTTGATTCGTTCATCTTGGAGGAAAAGGTCTCAGGTTTAAAATTTTAGCTCGTAAATTCTACGGGGGCAGAGCGGAGGTAAACTGCACTTTCTGACAGTTAGCGCGTCACGATAGGTTAGTTCTCCGGGGTGTACGTGGCAGCAGGCATGGAATCACGCGAAATAATTCAGTATATTTGGCTGTAAACATTTTTGATAACTCGCTCGATGCACTATATTTATAAATAAAGGGTCGTAGAACACTAATATATACTTTTCACCAAAAACATCTTAACTTTGCACCCAACGCATCATATAAAATATAGTACTTTAGTATTCCTAATATTAAAAAAGATTTCTCATATAAATAGTATGAATCATTTCTTTAAACTTCATAAATCGGTACTAGGGTATGAAAGATTTCACAGTGGGTCGATCGATGAATCTCAAAGGTGGCAATAAGTAAATCAAATATAGTTTCATAGTATTTCGAATATAAAAAAAGTTTTTCTCATATAAGCAAGGTAAATCACTTCTATTGGGGCTATCTAGCTAAAATTTCTATCGGACCTAGACATAAATTTTGCCCTCCAAATGAAAATGGCCGTAACTACAGTTCGAATAAGTCGTCTGTCACTTTTACGAATATTTTAAATTAGACTCAAACGTCCGTAATTTTTTTAAATTAGACTCTAATGTCCTTAGTTCTGATGGTGTTTATTGAATATCTATTTTGTGATACGATGTATATAGTGGTTGTCCATAAAAACTACAAGAATTAGGGCTATTTGAATCCGGTTGAAAAGATTCTTAAAAGTGATAGATGACTTAAACGAACTCCAGTTACGGTTATTTTCATTTGGAGGGCAGAATTAGAGTTGCACTTCGTCCAAATTTCATGAACTTTCCTCTTTTACTAACTTAATAAATTTTATTGCTCTTTTACTTTTGGAGATTGGTAAACAGAAAACAATCACACACACACATAAACATGCATACGCAACTGAAAAAAATCTCGAGTTGTTGCTGTTGAATTAAATCGAAATATGTGTCAAAAAAGTAGATTTTAAAGTGTAGATCATTACAAACCTTCCCCTATGAAGAAGCTAAATAATATTTTTATCTATAATAAAAAAAAATTATCTTTAATCCAACAATTCAGAAGTATTGATTTTAAGTTTTCTCCTCTACTGTTTGAGTTTTTTTTTTATAAATTCGATGTTGAAATCGGATTATACGCCCGGATTTGAAATATGAGAGTCTGATGAACAGAAATGGAGCTCACGTTGCTTTGACACTGACTATCGCACCGCACCGTTTATAAATGCTTACTGGAGCAACGTCAAGAATTCCTCAAGCTCGATAATGATTACTGGACAGCGTTACAGTAAATTCCCGAGATAAGTAAATTACCGGGATAAATGTAGTTTTCAACTGTTTTAGCGTTTTTATTCAACTTCAGATAAATAATATTGCGGGAATTCACTGTGGTCACAGTGTCAAAAAGATCCAATTTGGTTTTTGTATTAAGGAAGTCCGCAATCATTTCTACTATTTATCTCCATTTTCTGATAAACAAAAATTAATCTAGCTGTTAAAAATAAATAGGATAAAAAGATGGATTATTTAATAATATATCATTAGTTGAAGCGAAACTTTTTTTGATTCGAAGTAAGAATAGTACGAGTATAATATATTATTTTATGACCTGGAGTTACCTAGATTTAGTGCCAAAGTGTGAATAGTCTAGTCAGAAATATTCAACTTTGTAGCTATATCCAGGTGCGTATAACGGCGGAGTCAAGTGCTACTTGGCATGGCAGTCGGCTGACATGACGATTCTTAAATCGGTCTTAGGCTATTTAATCTCGGCTCACCTACTTTTCGAGTAAGCACTTTTAAATTTGATCTTCCTCCCAAGGCTCAGTGGCAAACGTCATCCGGAAATGGCTGGAAGGTCATACTTTTCCTTCCAGCGATCAAGATGCTCTCAACTTTATCGCGTCATCTGGAAAATCCATTCCAAGATCGTCCAAACCTATTTTTTAAATCTCCCTAAAATCTTTTTCAAAAATATTTAAATTTTAATCTTGCAGTTCACAGTTAATTCCGTACCAATTGAAGAGAATTTTGCAATATTTAACAATGAGATAAAATGTCCGTGTAAATGTACTCAAAATAAAAATATTAAGAAAATAATAAATTGAACTTATAAATGTTGTGCATTTTAATAATTTGACACAGTTTAAATTGTAGTCCTGACACAATTTAGAATCTAATAAATAAAGAAAACTTCAAATTTTGGAATTTTTGCAATAAATCTGCAATTGTAAAATTTTACATTGAAGTAATAGAAATATTAAGTATTAAAAAATGATCGAATAGAGATTGACCATGGATTTGGTGGAAATATGCGGCGTATCTCACAAGGTATACCTGAATGAAAAAAAAATATTGAAAAAATAATAGAAACTAACTTGCACAAGTTGCGAAATTAACAACCTTTTAAGTAAAATTACATTCGAAAAACGGTATCTTTTTGTCAGCAAAACATAAATAAAAAAGTATACTTGCAATTTATTGTAAGTGCAGAGCATGACTCGAAAGCAATGTGAACTCTCACTTGTGCCGACAAAAGATCAAAGTAAGGACGCCTCAACAACGAAGAACCCATACCAAGGTATACAGAGAAAATCTCGATGATGAGAGTTACATACGTAAATACAATCTTGTTTCAAACACCTTGACATATACGAGCTCTATCATTTTTAACAATAAATTACCCAGACAACAATATGAAACCCAGTTGTAAATGTCCACACTCAAGTAATTTTTTTAAAGCATATTTCTGTTCTTAATGGCTTTCTTCGCAAACATGTTTTCAATTGGCCTTAATAGACCGTGGGCTGACAACGTAAATGGGAGCGTGATACGGATAAGGCCAATTTTCACATGAGATGTTCGTCTGATGTGGCGACCTGTCAAAGGTGCGAATTTTTGGCAGTTAACTTACGTGACTCGGATAAGGTTGAAAATTGGTGTATATCTAGGGGCTGACATTAGAAATAGCACCTGCGCATTGCCAGGCACTTACATGGATGCAAAAGTGTTGCCAGGCGGCTTCGAAGTCGCCGGAAACTCAGATGAAATTTCTTGATCACCTGCTGTATCTTTAGCAATTTAAAAGAAGGTGTGCTCAAAATTAGTACACGAATAACGTAAGTCTTGTGCAATGAATTGGCGTCAGCCACTTTCAAT
>NC_046663.1:106158134-106181090 GCF_010883055.1 Belonocnema kinseyi | reverse complement strand
TTTTTCGAAATTGAAATATTAACGCGTGCCGCCGGGCACTTAAAAATCCTATCTAATGAACATGGTGAAATATTGAATTTTCGAAAAATTGAACTCATGTTCTAGGACTTCATGTGAACGTGTCAGGCTTTCCAGGGATTGGAGATGAGTATCTACGAAATAAAATCATATCAATAACTTTTATTTCCAAACCACCGTCACCCGCCCCGCAGCGCCCCAAACATGACCAAAAAATAAAGAAATACATTTTTACGTATTATTGTTACTCTTTAGCAATTTGGTCGTCTTTTTTAAACAAATAATTACTAATGGTACAATAAATTTTTTTGTTATTATCACTGAAAAAAGAATCTGGAGATGTCCGTTATGATATTTTATAGCATCTTCGAATTCAGTTTGTAAAAATTTTCATTTTTGTGGAAAAAATCCGGGGAAATTGTAAGTATCACATGCCCTTAACTAATCAAACTTGAATGACTCATAATCTTATTTATTTCATATGTACTTTGTTAGCTCAAAATTCTATATTTCTATCGAGAAAGACTGCTCAAGGGTTAATATATTGTCGACTCATATTGCAATTTCGCGCATTTTTGTTGCACTGCTGAGATTACCTTTGTAGCTTGCTTTGTGAAATTTATGAGTTGATTTGATTTACAGAGCACCGATATTCTAGATCGAATTTTCTGTCAGCAATTCATATTCGGCCACTTGTTCCAGCGTCAAACATCCAACTGTGTCAAATAATAATTTACAGCATCCAAATGGAAATCCGATAAACGTTTCATATACTCTTGATTTAATTTCTACTTCGAGTCATAAATATATTGTTAAGTTTAAAAAAAATCAGTTTTATACAACAGTTACTTCAAATTTAGATCCTGATTTTTATTTAATATTCACTGTAGCCTTTTAGTGAAACTTTATATACACTTTTATGTGAGCTTAAAGAAGCATAAAGACTGCAGCATTTCATTTTCTCTAATTTTTCTGTTAGAAACGAAGAGACTCATATTGTATAGATAGAGTGTTTTAAATTCCAACAAGGGGATACCGCCAACTGTGCGCTTTTCCGCCGTTTTTTCAGGGGAAAAAGTTATATATAATTTATATACATGTAGTGGAGAAAACACTATATGTAAACTATATATAACTTATTCACCTGGTACGAGAAAATTAATTTTGAGATATTCATTACATGCTATATAGAGTTTGGCCAAAAACAACTCTCATCGGCCAATTCTTCTACTGGATTCACTTGTTAATTTGTCAAGATATTTATAAAAATAATTTCATTTATTAATTTTTTTAAATTTTGCAAATTAATAATTTTTTCAATGATGCTTAATAATTATATTTAAACTTAGAAATATATATGAATTATCGTTTTGAACGAAAAATTGCACTTCCAATTTGAAATGTAATTTGTAATCAATGAAAACAATTATTAACATTTTTTCCAAACAAATTTGTTTGTGGAAAAGATACTGAAATTAAGAGGATTCAGCTTTTTCCGTGAAAAGGCATTACAATCATTATTATTATTAGTAGTAGAATTTTTGAAATCATTGAAGTATATTAGACTTATAAATATTTTAATAAATAATAAAATAAAAATTACAGGTAGATGGGAATTATTGTTTTTCGCCAAATTCCAGAAGTCATGTGGCGAGTTTCTTGAAAACGGCGAAGACGCGCATATTATTGCTTTGGAAAATTATAATACTCATAAGCTTCCATTCAAAAAATGTTGAACCGAAGCTAAAATTTATCATTTTCAGTCTGCCCTTGTCGATCAAAGAACACCTTAAATTGGAAGCCCTCGTTTCTTTCCTGCCTTTAATAGGATAAGATCCATCTTTTTTATTCGGCGAAACTTCCAGTGACTTCATGGTAACACGCAGATGCAAAAGGTTTTTTTTTATTGAGGAGCTCATTTAAAAGTTTTTAGGGCAATAGTGAAGCTATATAGAAACGTTTTCCTCGTGTTTACTTTTGACGTGGATTAATGATTATTCAAACACCTTCAAAACTTAGCCTCCGTCGCAACCTTGGATTATTACTAAAAGAATCTTTGACTATTGCCTAGTGCCTTAAATTGGTAAAAGATCCCATAAATTGTAACAGGGTCGTTTAAAAAAGTGACTCTATTTCTAGTTTTTCCTTCAAAAAATACCCTCGACATTATTTATTCATTTAAGTTCTTAGAATTTAGAGCTTTATAATCTAATTGCAGATTTTTCTATGTCTAATAAAGCTCTGTTTTTCTTGTTTCAGATTGCGCAGGCTGCAATATTTCCAGAAGAAGATTCTTACGGTGAGTGAAAAAAGCTATTTAAATTAATCTTAAATGTATTTTGTTTCACTAACACAAAAAAATTAAATACATGAGATATGAGGCGCTACAGTGATCTTAAATGGTTGGTAAACCGAAAGTTTTTATTCAGATGCAGTTACGCGGCTGCAAACCTTGTAGAATTTATTTGTCTAGCCCACAGCCGTAAAAGTTTTCCACAGGGATTTACTGGAGGTAAACCAGAGTACCAGAACTAGAGTTGTGACCTATCCTTGAAATATCATTTACGTACGCTTTCCTGTATTCTCCTTTTTTGAAAATTGAATTAAATTAAAATTTTCCGAATCTCTTACCACGTGATAACGTGATAAAATGTACATTTATTTCCATAAATTACTGGTTGAAATCATTTCAAATGAGAATGCAGAATTTATTGGAGGTGAAGAAGACTAAGATATACAAAAAGGATAGCAATTAATTAAAAAATGTCTAAGATTTTTAAATTTAAATTAATCAATTTTAAAAGTTCTTCGTTTCAAAATTTTATTTTTTCAAAACCCTGCCATTCAAAATGGTTCATTTCCTTTGTGAACAAGGTTTTTAAACGGTGAAAAATTATGTACAATTGGAAAATAATAGTTTTGTTGTTTGAAGATTTAAACATAAATAAAAATACTTGCTAAACCTTTTCATTTTTATATTAATTAACATTTTTAGCATTTGCTGACCATTATTATCAAGAAGATCTTAGATCATTTTTAGCACGGACTTGAACTAATTTATCATATGACAAAAATCATAACAGGCTTCAGATTTCTCTGGCGGAACCCCATGTGAAATAAATGTTAAGTTGAGTTCTGTCGTATCACATAATAAAGAGCTTATTTAATGCCCCATTGCCAAATTTAGTGCTCGACTATTTTTTTCAACAGGAGGTTACGCTAGATTAACGTTAAGCTGCCGGAACCCCATGTGAAATAAACGTTGAATCGAGTTCTATCCTATCACATAATTAAAATCTCATTTAATTCTCTCCAAAATCACCAAAAATTATTTGCCAAAAGCCACCCCTAATACTGAAAAACTACCCTTAATATAAATTAAGGGCTGATTTAATGCTCATTTAATGCCTGATAGCCAAATTTAATGCTCCACTATTTTTTTTAAACCGATGGTTACGCTAGCTTAACGTTAAGCTGACGGAACCTCATGTGAAATAAACATTGAACCGAGTACTATCATATGACATAATTAAAGGCTCATTGAATGCTCTCTAAAAACACCAAAAATTATTTTCCAAAAGCCACCCCTAATACTGAAAAACCACCCTCAATATAAAGTATGCACAAATTGTAAATCGCTCCATACTATAATTAAGGGCTCATTTAATGCTTATTTAATGCCCAATTTTTCCAAATTTAATGCTCTACTATTTTTTTTTAATCGGGGGTTACGCTAGCTTGACGTTAAGCTGGCGGAACCCTATTTGAAAGAAACGTTCAATCGAGTTCTGTCCTATCAAATAATGAACGGTTCATTTAATGCTCTCCAAAACCACTAATTATTTATATTATTTATAAATGGTAAATCTGTCCATATCCTATTTAAGGGCCCATTAAAGGCTAATTTTATGCCTTTTAAACAATTATAATCCTCTACTTTTGAAAAAAAGAGGGATTATGCTGGCTGAACGCTAAGGCGATACGCGAAAATATGGCAAGTATTGACTCTTAACTTTTTTAATACCGCATACTGTCTAAATTTCAATTATTGAGATTTTAATCATTTTCAGCGAACATCCTTACAGATTTTAATTATGTCTACGTCTCTTACTGGTTAGAATGTAGAGAATAATTAAGGACTCACTTATTATTAAAAACCAGGTGTTACGCTGGCTTAACGGTAAGCTGACGTAACCCCTGTTTTGAAACAAATATTGAAGCATTAAATTTGGCTATGGGACATTAAATGAGCCCTTAATTATAGTATGGTCAGATTTACAATTTGTGCATAATTTATATTAAGGGTGGTTTTTCAGTATTAGGCGTGGCTTTTGGAAAATAATTTTTAGTGGTTTTGGAGAGCATTAAATGAGCCTTCAATTATCTGATACAATAGAACTCAATTAAACGTTTATTTCACATGGGGTTCTGTCAGCTTAACGTTAAGCTAGCGTAACCCCCGGTTTTCTTTAAATAGTGGAGCATTAAATTTGGCAATGGGGCATGAAATGAACATTAAATGAGCCCTTAATTATAGTATGATCAGATTTACAATTTGTGCATAATTTATATTAAGGGTGGGCTTTCAGTATTAGGGGTGGCTTTTGGAAAATAATTTTTCGTGGTTTTAGAGAGCATTAAATGAGCCTTTAATTATGTGATAGGACAGAACTTAATTCCACGTTTATATCCCATGAGGTTCCGTCAGCTTAACGTTAAACTAGTGTATCCCCCGCTTAAAAAAAATAGTGGAGCATCAAATTTGGCAATGGGGCATTAAATGAGCATTAAATGTGCCCTTAATTATAGTATGGTCAGATTTACAATTTCTGTATAATTTATATTAAGGGTGGGTTTTTTGTGTTAGGGGTGGCTTTTTGAAAATAATTTTTGATGGTTTTGGAGAGCATTAAATGAGCCTTTAATTATGTGATAGCATAAGACTCGATTCAACTTTTATTTCACATAGGGTTCCGTCAGCTTAACGTTAAGCTAGCCTAACCCCCGGTTTAAAATAAAAACAGTGGAGCATTAAATTTGGCAATATCACATTAAATGAACATTAAATAAGCCCTTAATTATGTGATAGGACGTAACTCGATTTAACATTTATTTCCCATGGGGTTCCGCCAGCTGAACGTTAAGCTAGTGTAGTATCAAAATTATCAATGTTTAGCTTAAGCCCGACTTCAAAGTAGAGTCTATAACGTGCCGTAGATTTTTAGAGAGTGTATGTGCAAGAATTCATAACATCACGTCGACCACAATGCGATACATGTAGTATAAACATCCTGGCTTTTGGCGTATCATGATCTTGCTGGGAGACCAGTGTTGCGACGATACTAAGACGATTAAGACGTGTTCACTCATTTATTCTGTTTCTCATCTTATTATTTTCTAATCGTTTATGTTATCTGAATAAACAGAAATCTTTACACTAATCTGGAAATCCTTATTATAAATCCCACACTAGTGTAACCCCTGTTTTTTTAGCGACCTTTTGCTTCATCGCGTTGCACGGCCCTCTACAGTTCATGTGCGCAGAAGAAAGTGCGCGAATTATTGTTGACTAGGAAAAACTGTACATATAAAAAATTCGCCTTCATTTTTACACGAATAGCAAGGTGGTGATTTTATTTCAGGGAGAAAATTCCCGGTCATTTCCAGGCGTTTTTCGGTTCACAACAATTTTTGACGCTCATTGTGATTCGAACATTCGAACTCTTAATCTAAAAATGTTTTCACTTGAAGTTAGGAAAGCTGAGATTCAAATGAAGAAACTCAAAGAGGAACAATTTTGAATTTTTAACTTTCAAAATTAACGTTTAAATTTTTTTATTAAAATTCTCAATAATTTACGCTTACAAAATGGAAGCTTCTGACACATTTCAAGTGACATTTTTTTAATTAAATGCCGTTAAGTTGCGAAATTAAAAAATTTAAACTTTTAAAAGTTGTACAGTTCTAAGATTCTAAATTTTTTAAATCTTAGATGTCATATTCAATTCGGAAACAATAAAAATTGATCGATTATAATTTTTTCAACGAAAGATTCTTAATATTAGAATATAAATGAATTTTATTTTAAGTCGTAATAAATGAACAATTGTTAAATTGTTATTCATATATTAAAACTTGTGTTTCTTTTGAAATATTCTTCTAAAACTTTTTAAAAATTAAAAAATGATTTAAAATTTTCCCAGATACCTTAAGAAAATTGCTATATTATCTTTGAACCTGTAAAAAATCTTAAAACGCTTAAAAATGTTGTAAACTCTACATTTTGCTTGAAGCGTTTTGAAATAAGTTCAATTTACAACTTAGTTCTTAAATTTGTACAAAATTTCTAAATATTTATGAAAATTATTCATCATTTTTCTAAAATTATCTAAAAATATTTTTTTTAATTGCCTTTAAATCTTACAGATTCTTTTTTGGTGATCTTGAAAATCCTTTCAAATTGTTAAAAAAATTCTCTTGAAATTAATTATTTAAATAACAAATCAATTTCAATTTTTCTCAAAAATCTCAATAATTGTTGTTATCCTTTTTGAATCCTTTTAAAACGCTCAAAAACCTTCTAAACTTTTGGTTTAAAATCTTCAAAAATCTAAAAATAAAATTTAAATCCTTTCAGGTTTTAGATTATTTTTCAGTCGTCTCAAAACCTTTATATATCTCTTAAAGTCATTTGAATGTTTCTAAATTAATAATCAGTTTATTTTTATTTATTCATCAACATTTTCTTCTTTTTTTGTAATCGTTCCAAATATTCTATTGAAATTAATTTTTTCAAAATGAAACATTTTCAATTTTCACAGGAATTTCGATAAATTGTAATTATTATCTCAAACCATTTTAAAATCCTTGAATGGCATAACAAAATTCTATTTTAATCTTCACAAATTTATGTTTTGTTCTAAATTCTTTGAAATCTTTTTAAGTTTTAAATCCAGTTGGAATATTTTTTAAACTTCTAAATTTAAAACGTGAAAAAAAACATACGTTAAAAACTTACGCGAATTTTCGAAAATTAATAATTGTACAATTGTTAGTTATGTATCAAAATTGAACAATTTTATTTGCAAATTAAATAAGTTAAAAATAGAACAACTAAAATTGTGATCTTCCAACTTTAAATTTAGTCGTCTGAAAGGATCCCACAGCAAATGTACATGAAATAGCTTCGGTCGATTTTGATTAAACTTCGTAAAATTGTAGTTCTCAATGTCTCGATCAAAAGTGTTATGGGGCACAAGTCCGCAAATGGACAGTTTTCAAGTTATAGAGGGTTAAACGTCCAACCCTTTTAAGAAACATTAACAAATATCTCGAAAACTGCAGCTCTGCGGAAAAAATGTTCCCTATGAAAGTTATTGGGCTCTAACGGGGAAATGCAAAAAAAGTCATGGTCTTAAGACACAGGTCATTTTTCAAGGTCATTCAATGTGAACTTGTCATTTATTGCTAATATTTAGCCAATAAAAACAAGATACGAAGAAGAAATCAATATAGAACCCATAAAGGCAAGAAATGAAAATGACTTAGTCAACAGCCAGCCAATGGAGGCATGTCATGAGTGCGATTTAGTCATTATCTAGCCAATGAAGGCCAGAGGTGAGCGAGATTTAGTCATTATTTAGCCAATGAAGGCAAGATTTGTCTAGGATTTTGTCAATATCTAGCCAATGAAGGCATAAAATGAGTTTGATTTAGGCAATATCCGGCCAATGAAGGCAAGTCATGAGTGCGATTTAGTCATTATCTAGCCAATGAAGGCAAGAATTCGCTTTCCATCACAAAGACTGATTCAGACCATAAATGACGCAGGAAGTCAATTACCAGGAAGAGATATTCAGTTACCAGAAGTTGCCTTCATTGGCTAGAATCGACGACATCCTGGTCATCTCTTGCCTTCATTGGCTAGATAATGACTAAATCTCGGTCATGTCTTGCCTTCATTGGCCGGGTATTGTCTAAGTCAAGTTCATTTCATGCCTTCATTGGCTAGATATTGACAACATCCTGTACAAATCTTGCCTTCATTGGCTAGATAATGACTAAATCTCGCTCATGTCTTGCCTTCATTCGCTAGATAATGACTAAATCGCACGTATGACTTGCCTCCATTGGCTGGCTGTTGACTAAGTCATTCTCATTTCTTGCCTTTATGGGTTTTATATTGATTTCATCTTCATACCCTGTCTTTATTGACTGGATATTAGCAATAAATGACAAGTTCACATTGAATGATCTTGAAAAATGACCTGTGTCTTAAGGCCATAACTTTCTTTGCATTTCCCCGTTAGAGCCCAATACCCTTCATAGGGAACATTTTTTTCGCAGAGCTGCAGTTTTCGAGATATTTGGTAATGTTTCTTAAAAGGATTGGATGTTTAACCATCTATAACTCGAAAACTGTCCATTTTCGGACTTTGTGCCCCATAACACTTTTGATCGAGACATTGAGCACTACAATTTTACGAAGTTTAATCAAAATCGACCGAAAGCCATTTCATGTACATTTGCTGTGGGATACTTTTAACTATTCAAGGCTCTCTATTTAAAAAAATTCAGTTTCAAGTCATTCAAGTAAAATTCATCATTCAAAATCTTATTTTTTAAATAGTTTATTAGCTTCTACTTAAACTGTTTGTTTCACTGAATCCCACGTGAAGCCTTCTCTCTACTGTAAATATCACACAGGAAGTGGATTAACGTGTCAGATCCTAGGAAAGCTTAATGCACGACTCGAGTAGCACATTTCGCAAAACAAGACGTGTGTATCTCTGGTACTTCTAATCACATCACCCGTTTGGATCTTGAAAATGTTGGAAATTGTGAGAAGCTCTTAAAGAGGCAATCCACCTGACTCAGGGCGGTGGACTCGTCTAGTTATCTAAAAGGGTAAACTTTGCCGATGCTGGTGCAGGGCAGAAACGTCAACACTTCCCAGCCTTCCTTGTCCGTTCAGTCTTTGCTTGGCAAACACTTTCCAAGGAGATATTTCACTAAAAAGATGAGCAATACATAGAGACCGCTTTCATGCTTTATTACATCTAGATAAGAAGAAAAAAAAGATACACCTGAATACCAATTAACATTTTCTTCACTCCTAAAATTACACTAGAAAGATTATTCAACTTGTCCTAATTTTCAAGGGCATAAATTTTTAGGTAAAGGGAAGTGGAGAAAATGTTAATTGTTTTCAAAAAGTCAAAATATTTTCAATTTCAATATATACATAAATCATATGTAGGAGTCAGTTTACCAAGAAGAATGTCATCTGTGAATTGTATAAAAGTCGCCTTCACATGTACATTTATCATATATGTATTTGATTTATTTACTAGAAAAGAACGAAAGACAAGTCGGCAGCATTGTTTTTACTCCTGGACTCCTTTAATTACACTCTAAGATGTATTTCTTTCCTGCACATAAATTTCTAATTTTTTTGCAAGGAAATAAAAGACACTGCTCCCATCTTGAATCTATATATGTTAGAACTTGTGCTTTTACCTGTCTTACATCTCAAGTTTTTTCTAGGGGCTGCCGTGTATATTTCTTCCACACTTGCCCTCTAAACGTTACACGCCGACGTTTAAAGTGAAGTACATTTTACGACGCCGAGTATTACGACTTGCTCTTCGGTACAGTGCTCACGGTGCACATATGTATACAATGTATACTCATATACGAAGTTGCAGAGCTATTATAATATTCTGTTACTGGGACATTTTTATTTTGATTCGGGTGAAAGTCAGTTTTTTGACAAACTTTTGTTAGATATATGTAAACGTCATGTTGCAAAATAGGGAATCAGAATAGAAAAAAAAAAGTTTTTTTGACAACTTTAACTAATTCTATAAGTAGAGAAAATAATAGAAAAGTTTTGATATGTTTGTTGTGGATATGGAAAAAATAAATGTATTAATAAATTATAGGGGGTCCGCGGGGTATCACATCTCGTGAAGGTGCACGGTAAAAAAAATTGAGCTGTGACAGCGATATTATTCCTTACTAGTAGTCTTGCGCGCGCCTATTTATCCTTTTATAAACAAAAATAAATGAAAAGCCTATCTTTTCTATGTTATACATATTTAATGAATGTTACAAAATATTAGTATGAAATAATACAAGACATCAAGGGACGAGTTCTGTATCTGAAACTATAATTAATCTTTTATAATAGGATTTCAACAAATTCTTTATTTTTAGGTAGAAAATAAACTATTTAATTCCAAATGAACTTTTTTTTATTAAAGATTAATTTACATCTAATATTGATGAATAGCATTTACTATGATTTTGTAGCTTACGTTGATGATAATCATATTCTTTAAATAATGAACTTTGCATTTTTACACCACAATTTTGATAAATCAATTTAGTGTAATTTTTGAACGCGCATTGTAATAATAAACAATGATCTTATATGTTGAAAAACACATGTAATAAGCTTGTTGCCACTTGGTAAACTCTTCCCTGAAAATCTTTGTTAAGTCTCCCCAAAATTAGTTCATGCATTCAATGTCATAAAACTTTTAGTAATAACTGTTTTATTATTCCGATTTATACCAAATCATTACACTACTTTGTAAGGCAAATTTTTGCCAATTTTCGATTATCGGGCTTTGTTAAGTCTCCCACTTTCCCCTGGACTTATCACATTAAAGTTTATGAAAAACATGAATATTTTGTATAAAATTAAAATAATAATTATTATATTTCAAATTACATTGAAATTCATGAAATATTGTATTCAAAATAACACTTTCAACAAATAACTATTTGAAAAATTATCATGTGGGGTGAAGGTGTTGTAAAAAATTTGGTTGATGGTGGTAGATGGAGGGTCAAGGTGTTATAACTGTTTTACAGAAAAATAGTCTTTTGACCTAAAAGTCTAAGAAGTGGGATAAATTTTTTTATTTCCTAACTGGCAATTCTTTATTTGTTTAAAATTCATAAATTTAGTTAAAAATTCATCTCTTTCGTTAAAAAATTTTACAACGCATCTCTTGGCAGCATCTACATTCGTTGAAATATCAAATATTACATTTTCTATCTAAAATTCATATTTGCAGGTTAAAAAGTCAACTACTTTCTTAAAAATTTACATGCTAGTTCGAAAATTTAACTCTGGTTAAAAATTTAAATATTTTGTTGAAAATCTTTTCTTTTTGTTTTAAGATATCCACCACTATGTATTCATTGAGAATTCTTTTTTTTTAATGCAATTTAACCAAGTAGTCGAATGCAAACAAAAAATACAAATTTTAAATAAAATAACTGAGTCCTCAACAAAGGAGCTTTAACAAAAGATAATTCACAACTACCAAATTACAGTTGTAGATGTATATATGCATATATTATCGAGCGCAAAGCTTTAGAACGAACAAAGGAAAAAGAAAAATATCTACAAAATTGTTGAGTTTTCCACCCAAAAAGGCATGTTTTGAAAAGCAGTTGAATTTTCAACTTAAACGGATACATTTTCATTGTGTTCATGTTCAGTAAGAAAATCAAGTTTCTACACAAAGAGATGAGTTTTTAGCCAGGAAACAATTTTAGTCAAGACATAAAAGAAATGCATCTAAATTGTTGAACATTTTCAACAAAAATTTTTTTAAAAACTGTTCCCTTATAGTTTAAAAATCAAGTAATTGATTCAAAATTTGTCTTTTCTGTAAAACATTAATCTTCTTGGTTAAAAATTAATCTTTTGAACATAGAATTTTTTTATGACGAAAAAATAGTTTTCTTAAAATTTAATCTAAAAACAATAAAATTTCCTTCCTGATCGATTCAAAGACTTGAATTGCAGAATCTGCCTAATGGTAAATGGATTCGATCTCCTTTGAAATAATTTTTATAACAATTTTTTTTTGAAAATTAATTTTTTTAATAGAAAATTAAACTATGACATTTTTGGTGAAAAAGTAATTTTTTAAATTAAAGTTTAATCTTTTTACTTAAAAATCTAACTAATTGTTTAAAAATTTATGGATTTTGATAAAAATTCGTCTTTTTTAGTATAAAATTAATCTTCATGTTTGAAAATTCTTCTTGCTGATTTAGGATTCAACCATTTTTCTGACAATTCTTTTTTTTCAACATTAATTTATTGAAGTGAAAATTCAACTTTCCATTTTTGATTAAAAACGTATTGATATTTTTAATTGCAATCTATTTTGGTAGAGAACTCAGCTTTATTTTTAATTGCACTTCTTTAAGTTGAGCATTATTTTTTTAACTAAAAACTGAACTATTTAATTTTTCGTTGAATATTAAGTTCATAATTGAGGCTTCATCTGTTTCGGTTCAAAACGAACCAAATTTCTTTTTTATTACTAATTTTTATAATGATAAATTCTACTTATATTACTTTTGGTTAAAAATGATATTTTTTTAGATAAAAATCATAAATTTGTTTGAAACTTTCTAGATTTTGTAGAAACGTAATATTATTGGTTGAAGATTAATATTTTTTATTAAGGATTGAGTTATTTAAAAAAAAACCTTTTCAGTTTGTCAAAAACAAATTTCTTCAAAGGAAATTTCGATTCTACTATTTTTGGTTGAAAATTGATCTTTTGTATTTAATGATTAAATTTGTTTAATTTTTATGTTTTGGTAAAAAATTAATCCTTTTGGTTTAAAATCGACCTTATTTCGTCAAAGATTGAACTATTTGGAAATAAATTTATCTGTTTTGATGCAGTATTTAGAAATTCGAAATTTTGTTGAACATTCGTTATTTTTGGTAGAAAAATAAACTTCATAATTGAAATTTCATCTTTGTTTCGAGGACTCTATTATTACATGAAAAATTCGTTTTTTGGTGAAAAACTAATTTCTTTAAGAGAAAAGTCGATTATACCATTTTTGATAGAAAAATGATATTTAAAAAAAAATGGATCTTTTTTGTTAAAAATATAATTTTTTTTATACCGTCTTTTTAAACAGGGAAATTAATCTTCGCGGTTGAAAATTCATCTTCTTCAATGAGGGTTCAATTATAATTTTTTTGAAAATTCCTTCATAGTTAGTCAAAAATTAATTTACGTAAAATAAAATTGGATTATATCATTTTTGGTAGAAAATTGATATTTGAAATTAAAAATTAATCTTTTTTAGTTGAAAATTCAACCCTTTGGTTTGAAAACGAACATATTTCGATGAAAATTCGTTATTCCGGTAGGAAATTAGTCTACTCGTTTGAAAATTCATCTTTGTGATTAGAAACAAAACTATTAAGTTTCACATTCCTTTTTTTTTTGTTAAAAATTAAATTCTTTAACTAAAAATTTAACTCTCCCACTTTCGGTAAAAAATTGAAATTTTGAATTACAAATTGATATTTTTGTGTTAAATAATCAATTATTGGTTTCAAACATCGTCTTTTTTTATATAAAATTAATATTCTTGGTTGAAAATTCATCTGTTTGTTTGAAACTTCAACTATGTATTAATGTCTAAGGAAAATTTTCATTATACCATTGTTGGTTAAAAACTAATCGTCTTTTGTAGAGAATTAATTTTATGGGTAAAAAATTAATCTGTTTTATATTATTTTTAACATATATGTCCAAATTCGACTTTTTATTGTTTTATATGGGAAAAAACGTCTTGCATAATTGACTATAAAATAATTTTTATCGCTGAGAGATTCTGCTAAATAATTTATGGAATCTGCTTGATTTTAAGTGAATTCTATCTTATTCTAAATACTTTGTATAATATTGTTCTTGGATTGAAAATTAATTTAGTTCAAAACAATTTACATCTGTATAAGGTTTCTTACAATTTATAATAATAAATTTTGTACAAACAGATCATCTGAAAAATAACAAAAAAGGAATAAAATAATAAAAAATTTAATATAATTACAAATACATCACTGAAAAAATCATTTCTAAACAACTTTTTCGATTGAAAATGGTTTCATTCAATAAAAAATTGATGACAAAACTTTTTCGATTACATTGGTATTGTTTTCTCATCAATTGCACTTCTTTAAAATAAAATAATGTTTTAAGATTACTGCAAAAATTATCAATAGTTCTTAATAAAATTAAACAAAATTTAAATTTAAAAATAAGTGATTTTCATTTTTTATTAGTTCACAACTAAAATATATATAAAAAAATACTGCTTCCAATTGTAAAACTGCGTACTTACAATATATTGTGTACTTTTCATAGATTTAATAAAATTCTCTGTTATAGGCCACCATGGTGTCTACTGTTTGGTGTCAAATTCATCTGTTTTAGTAAAAATTTGAAATAAGCTGTAGAAAATTTCATTTTTTTGATTGAATATTAACTTTTACAAACTAAAAACTGCATTATTCTATTTTTGTTTAAAATTTGATAGTTTTTATTGAACCTTGATCTTTTTTAGTTAAAAGTGGAATTATTTGTTTGAAAATTTATGCATTTTGTTGAAAAATTGTGTTTTTTGTTAGAAATATAAAACTGCATCCTTGAAAATTCATCTTTTTAATTGAGAATTCAACTATTTTGTTGAAAGTTCCTTTAAAGTTAGTCCAAAATTAATTTATGTAAGATAAAATTGGATTATATCATTTTTGGTAGAGAATTTATATTTAAAGTTAAAAAATGATCTTTTGTAGTTGAAAATTCAACCCTTTGGTTTGAAAATGCACATATTTAGCTGAAAATTCATTATTTCGGTAGGAAGTTAGCCCTCTCGTTTGAAAATTCATCTTTGTGATTGGGAACAAAACTATTAAGTTGCCCATTCCGTTTTTTTTCTTTTGTAAAAATTAAATTCTCTAACTGAAAATTTAACTATCCCGCTTTTGGTGGAATACTGAAATTTAGAATTAAAAATGGACATTTTTGGGTTGAAAATTCAATTATTTGTTTCAAATATCGTCTTTTTTATATAAAATTAATCTTCTTGGTTGAAAATACACCTGTTTGCTTGAAAGATCAACTAAGAATGTATAATCAAATGCATCTATTTTAGTAAAATTTCAATTAATTTGTTCAAAATTTAATTGTTTGTTGTTAAATATTAATTCTTTTAACTAAAAAGGAATTATCCTATTTTTGGTTTTATATCATTATATTTTTAATTAAAAATTTATCTTTGTTGTTGAAAACTCCACTATTTGTTTGAAAACTGATCTTTTTGATAAGGGTTTAACTATTTCGTTAAAAATTGATTAAAAATTGAACTGGACAATTTCAGGGTGAAAAATTATATTTTTAATTAAAAATTAATTTTTTCATTTGAAAATTCGTTTTTCTGGTAGAAAATTATTTTTCTTTGTTAAAATCTAATCATGTTTATTTAGGATTGAACTATTTTTTTAATTTTTTAAAATTTAATGTCTAAGGAAAATTTTAATTATATCATTGTTGGTTAAAAAATAATCTTTTTTTTGTAAATAATTAATGTTATAGGTAAAAAATTAATCTGTTTTTTATTACTCTTAGCATAGATGTCCAAATTCGACTTTTTTTGTCTCAGATCGGAAAAAAACTTCTTGCGTAATTTACTATAAAAGAATTTTAATTGCTAAGAGAATTTGCTAAATAATGTGTAGAACCTGCCTGGTTATAAGTAAATTCTATTTTATTCGAAATTCTTTTTATAATATTGTTCTTGTATTGAAAATTAATTTAGTTGATAATTATATTACTTGTTTAAAAAAATTTTGTTTAATTAAAAATTAATCGTTGTGATTAAAAATTCATCTTTTTTGTCAAAACTTTTACTATTTGGTGTCAAGTTCATCTGTTTTAATTAAAATTTTTAATAACCTTTAGAAAATTTCATTTTTTGGATTGAATATTAACTTTTATAAACTAAAAATTGCATTATTCTATTTTTGTTTAAAATTTGATATTTTTAATTGAAACTTCATCTTTTTAGTTAAAAATTATTTTATGGTTAAAGAATTAATCCGTTTTTTTATTATTCTTAACATAGATTTCCAAATCCCATTTTTTTGTCTGATATCAGAAGAAACGTCTTGCATAATTTACTTTAAAAAAATGTTAATCGCTGAAAGATTCTGCTATATAATGTGTAGAACCTGCCTGAATTTAAGTGAATTCTATATTATTAAAAATTAATCTTTGTGATTGAAATTTCATCTTTTTTGTTAAAACTTTTACTATTTGCTGTCAAATTCGCCTGTTTTGGTTAAAATTTTAAATAACCTGTAGAAAATTTCGTTTTTTTTATTGAATATTAAGTTTTATATACTAAAAACTGAATTATTCTATTTTTGTTTAAAATTTGATATTTTTATTGAAACTTGATTTTTTTAGTTAAAAATGGAATTATTTGTTTGAAAAGTCCCGTATTTTGTTGAAAATTTTTGTTTTTTGTTAGAAATATAAATATGAGGACCCGATACATCCATAAACCTGAACATAATTCATTCAATCCCACATTTCTTAAACCATATATTGTTTAGAAGCACATAAAACATTGGAAGCCTATGCATTTTATACAGCTGTTTTGTTGTAAAGTTGAAGTGCAAGGAGTTTAATGGTACTTTTCTGATATTGAGTAAAGTTAGTGTAACATCGGTGTACTTTTAGTTATAAGTTAATGTTTTAGTTATTATTTGCATTCAATATAAACATCAAGTATTATTCCTGTGATGCATCGAGTTTGTTATAAAATTTCATTGCTGATAAAAACTGCGGTAGCAACTTATTGAGATTTTGAGGTTGATATTACATTTTGCAATTCAAGAGCGAACTGCTCGTAGTAAACAAATTTATCAAAAAGACGTAAGATAAAAACATAAAAAGCTATTTTTTATTTTAATCCTGATTAAAATAGTTTCTGTTTTTTCACCAAACATTTTATAAATTTGAATGAAATCTTTGTGTAATTTGTAAGAAAAAATTCAGTAAAAGCTTAACTTTCTTAAAGTTTTTGTAGTGCATTTTCGTAACCTTTCATAGCAAAAAATAACATATGATAGACTTTTGTAGATATTTACGGAAAATTTACATTAAAGTGGCCAAAATTATCTAATTCTGCGACCAGCAGTTCGCTTTCGTATTCTAAAATTAATTCCTAACCTCAAAATTTCGAAAGTTGTTATCGCATTTTCCACCAGCAATGGACTTTAATAACAAACTCCATGCTTCATAGAAATATTACTTAATGTTAATTTTTATATTAATAACAAATAATAGCTTAAACATTAACTTGTAATAAAAAATATACTAACCTTACCGATAGAAATCTCACAGTATATGCTAAAGATTCTCAGGGCTCTGAGAAGCTCTGAGAAATCCTCCGCATGCACTCAGGTAGATATATTTAATGGTCCAGATAGCTCGTTCAAATGCTTTGAAGGCTTTAAAATGTTCTTTCCGAACTTGAAATAAAAATACGATCATAAATAACAAGCAGAGAGGCTTAAATTGAAATAAGAATTCGATCATAAATAACAAGCAGATACCCTGTATTGCGATTGCAGTGGTACGGATGGAAATGTGGTTGTAAATGAGAAGCGTTGATTAGTATTATCGACCTCGAAATTTGATTCGATTATATATACCAGGGATATCGTATAGTCAAACCCCTAATAAGTATAAATATAATAGGGATATTAAGAATAGGTGTCTGAAGCAATTATCGGAAGAGCGCTGGTGCATTATGGGAGCAGCGAAATAAAATGGGGATGGTCTAATCGGGAGCAGTGACAGTTCAGATTTACTTTGGACAATTAAACGCTTTTTACCACTTAAAATGTGCGCGAATGGTAATATTAAATGGGGTTTATGATGCGGTAATAATAATTTACATTTGCTTCGATTGTAGGCGATAACTATATTGAAATATCAAGAAACGTGATAAAAACAACAAACTTGACCACCAAATGCATTATACGGATTTCAGGGAAATTCATTTTCGCGATACCAGACGAAATATTGGCTACTGTAAGTTAATTTATTTCTATAACAACTAATTTTTTTTCTAATCTGAAGATAAAAAAATTAACTAAATGTTTAACTCTTCTAACTAAACGTTTTACCTAATCTAATCAGACACTTTCTTTGAGTTTAATATATTCTCGATTCACTCGTTCGCCTCAAAAAATTTTTTCTGTGTGATTAATTATGTATATACCAATAAATTATATGCACGATTGTACGTATTAACAAATTCTTGCTAAGGGCATATATTAGATACAAATACCTGCACTATGGATACTTTTCTGTATACTCATTTTGACAATGAAGATATTAGCACCTGACATATGTATTCACGATTCTTATGTTATTCGCTCTTAAGGTCATGTGACACTTATCCGATTTCTACCTTTCCGACATTTTTTTTGTCCATACCAATTCCACACGATATTATATATGGAGCTGAAAGTTTATGAAAATAGACAAAAAAGACTAAGGAACTTTTATGTACTTATACATTTTAATTATATCATTATATAATTATATCATGAGCGTAAAAAAGTATCAGTTTTGTAGCTGAGCATTTTGCGCCAGCGATCATTTCACTCTCGAAATGATAATGATCGATCCAACCGAATCATACTTTCAACGTCATTTGTCAAACGAAACTAAATGGGCACCAATTTTTGGCGCGGATGTTATAATGACATAACCTAACTGTTTTATCTTAACACGCACAAGATAAAAATTAACATTATTCGTTATTTTTTAAGTTTTGAAGTGCACAACACGGTCAGAAATAATAAAAATCCACCATGTGAGTTAAAGTACTTTAGGAACGGTCGGTCATTTTAGATTGAGTTGATACATGATCCCAAATCAAAAATTCACGGAGAAAAATGGATGGTCAAACTTAGATGGTCAAAATTTAGAGAGCCACGCAGTCTTTCTACATTGTCGAACGGCCCTTCTAAATTGTTTTCGACATGATTAAAAAGACTCTTATTTGATCGCCAGCCTGAATTTCATAAGAACATCAGACTCACTATCAGGGATAACTAATTACTAAGGTATCCTTTTCGGGATTGTCAATACGCACATATTGTTTTCACTAATTTTGAACGTCCATGAAGGAGCAGATAAGCCATCCCGTATGGTCAATTGCTTGATTTTTGCGCGTCAATGATGCGCGTGAAAATTTAAAGGGTTTCCCTAATTGGCTCCAATTAGCATAACGGACTCGTAGACCGCGTGGTGCCAAAGTGCTATCCGTTAAAAAAAAAAGTGTTTACCCACTATTCCCGTGTTAAGTGAGCGCATCTATTGAGGATTAATTTAAAATACCTTATTCTGTAAGTACCTGTTTTAAATACGATCCAGTCGAATGTCCGAGAAAATCAGATCGACCATTCGAGATTTCCAAACCAACCCTTCACAATGATCGGGTTAGCCAGCTCAAGATGACCGAGACGACGGTTCGAGACAATCGAGTCGACTCTCTGAGATTCTCAATTTGGACCTTTTGTTTTTACCTTCTGGAGATAGTCGTTTTAGCCATATTCAAGAGCTGCCCTATAGTCGACCCTGCAATATTGTCTATCTGCAAATTTAAATGGCCAAATAGGCCTTTCACTTTTCTCCGTGTTATCATCTCAAAAATCGATCATTTATCCCGACCGATCAAAATGCTCCGGATTTTGGTAAAAATTTTGTTTTATATGAAAATGAAATTAATTTTTGTGTAATTTTGAACATTTTTGTTGCTGTGTGACTAATTCATTATCTATTAAAAACTGATTACAATATTTTGGAAAGATGTGCACAAGAACGCCTGTATACTGGCGACTGATGCAATGATTCCAAGAACTGCCTGCCCACGTAGTTGCACAGCCGTGTGTCAGTGTGTGTCAGCCGTGTGCCATTGTGTGGCAGCGTCAGCAATGGGTCCCCATAAGTTCAAAATAGATTATTTACGTTTCCAATGACTGATTTAATGGAAAGGCCATTGCGAGACAATCCCCGAATCTTCCGTTATATCAGGAAAGCTTAACGAAATTTTGAGTTAAATGTATATACGTGCAGAAATTGCCCAACATATTTCCGGGTTCCGATCTGGGCCCGATCGGATTTTCCACATGTGGCCCCAAGGAGGCAGATGATGTGGCTCGCGTCAGAACCAGGTCGGGTCGGGTTAGGTTAGACAAGATTATGTCAAGTTTTCTGTTGTCGTCGTGATATTGTTTTTCTTTCATAGAACTTAAAGTGCCAAAAGCAAATAGTAAATCTCGAGTTCGCAATCACATAATTGTTGGTGAGATTTCTTATATCCGCAATAAAAGCAAAGGTAAGCTTTAATTCGCTAGAATCAACATCACAAATAATTTTTAGCTTCTGAAGATTTCCAGCAATGTATTCGAGAAAGCGTCGTCATTTTGAGGGAATTTACTATTTATGTGAATAAAACAATGTTTTCCGGCTTTTTAGAATTTTATATTTTGTTTGCTGATATTGTGAAAATAGAGATCACCTTATACCAAATGTATGAATTTCGGGATTAGTAACATTATAGATAAATGCCTCTTATATTTTCTTGAACATAAACTCACTTTTCAAATCGCACTCCACCGGCCACATGTGCATTGGTCGACCAAAAATCATTCAAAAGAATATTAAGAAGATTCAAAAATATTTAAAATTTGAACATTGTTTGTGATATAATGTATAATGATATATAATGTAAAATATTAAAAAAATGAAGTTTTGTAAAATATAGAGTTGAAAAAATATTAATATAAAAACTTTTGAAATTTTACTAATTATAGAAATAAAAAATTAAAGGGGCCATATCTGAACCAGATCGGGTCCCCATTTTTGATGCCGAGATCTGGGCCCGGTAGGGTAGGGCGTTTCATTTACGGTCTGGCGATTAGACAGATTACCCTATCGGGCCCACATTTTTCCCGATCGGGGCCAGACCGGCGCCACATCAAAATTTCTGCACGGAACATAATTGTACTAAAAATATGAATTATTTAACAAGAAAGCATATTAAGGAAAATTTACAATATTTTACGCACTGCAGGCAAATTTAAAAATGATACATTTTTAAGTATGTATATTGTAATCATTTTTATTATATGTGATAGACTACTAATTATTCAAACATATACTCGTACTGGGTGTCAAAGATTGGATGTCCATTATGTCCAAACCAAATGCATTTTTCTTTCCAATTAAACTTAAATGAAAAATCGATCTATATCCTAAGGTAGAATGTAAATTGTAGCATATAAGTTAACGCGTTTTTAATTGCAGGCTTAAAAATATAAATAATTCAGGTACTAAGTCCTAATAGTAATAAAAAGTATTTTACATTGAAATCAAATCGAACAATCACAAACTCTGTGCGTTCAAGGCCATATATTTAATCTTAAAGAAAAAAAAAAGTATGTTTCATATTAGACGGTTGCGCCGCCTAACTTGCTTCAAAACCACGCCGCCGCTTATTCGAATTCATCGCTGTCGGCGCGGCGGCGTATCGGCGCGCCAACGTAATCTTAGGTATATTTACATGGTAACGGATTTCTTGCCGCCGATTGATCCGGTGACTTTTGAAGTAAATGGATGTAAATCAAGCCCCGAATCAAAATTTGTCAAATCGTCGTCGTCGTTCAAAAGTCTGTCGGCGCAATCATCTATGTTTCATGCAATACAAATTAGCCTGATTTGAAATGAAACACTGCAACATTTGAAGGCAACAAATTTCAAATTATATTTCTTAACTTTTTCACCTGTCTGCTTGGACAGCTGAAGTTGTTTAAGAGTTCTCGTTCAATCACCGAAGTTAAGAAGTTGTTAGCTCGGTTTTAATCAGATGGGGGTTGTTTTTAGAATTTTCTAAGCTGCCTTTACTCTTAAACTATAATACTGATACTAACCATAATTATTGAACGTTTTATTTTACAGAAATAGCGTTCATCCATATATACTTTCAACTTGAAATTGAACAATATTAATTATAAACTATTCCATTTTTAATGTATTAATCTACTATATTATTCCATTTTTATTCTTATTGATTCTTACTTTTTTATTGTTTAATTTCTGATATATAAATTCGTTTACCTCTGTTTTGTGAAAGGAAAATAGCTTAATGGTATAATAAAATAATAAAAATAATGTTTTGCAGGAAAAATGATAAAAAGTTAAAAAATAAATCTTGAATGATCATAATAATAGTTTTAGATGAAGTTAGAGGTATCGCAAGATAAGCGTAATCTTTTCCTTCCTGAGCCATAAACTTAAAGGCCAATAAAATCAAAATCCCCATCACGCGATATAGCGACTAGCGCAATTTTAATTGACCTTTGCAGAATTGCATCGTGCAGATAATTCCCCAATGCCCGAGTTTGAATTTTTGATTTAACCCAGTTAATGATCTCTTAAGTTTAATGAACTTGAACTGCAACTGTTGTTAATCATACACTTCCTTATATAAAAAATTATAAGAATTTATAATAATTTTCCCAAGTTAGATACAAATCCATCTTAAATGAAGATATTTGTAAATTAATAGATCTCTTAAATACGAAATTCTCTTCAGGTTTAAATTTTCCTGCGCATATATAGTGGATTCAAATAAAATGTATACTTCGGAACCCGGTATCCGTCAACGAATTTTTATGAAATCTTTTGCCCTGTGTTGCTTCCCGTGTGGAAAAATCTTCTGGCGCTGGCCCGGCCCAGACCAGATTGTCTGGTTTCCAATCTTGACACTGGACAATCTGGTCAGCTGCTATTCATGGGCCAGTCGCCCACTATTTGGAGGCCGATTAGCCTCTGACTGTTTGTTTTGGATAAAAAATCATTCTTCACTATATGTGTATTTAGTTGATTAGCGAAAAACCTGGACCAGACCAAATTGTAAAAATGATTTGATGAAACAAATCAAACCTTTCTTCGACCGTTGATATTTATTGATTTCAAATTCTTTATGTCTTACGGTCCAATCGTAAATCGA
>NC_046663.1:106146147-106158034 GCF_010883055.1 Belonocnema kinseyi | reverse complement strand
AATAAATATCTGAGTTTCGAAGAACATGTTTTTTTGACTCATATTTATTTTCTCGATTTACGATTGGACCGTAAGACATAAAGAATTTGAAATCAATAACCAGACCAAATTGTTTAAATTATATTAAATAAGTCTTGTTTCGATAGTGTCAATTTCTTATTTTCGATCATTTTAGTCACCCTGTAACTCTTTTTCGAAATATGTCAAAAAAAATTTCTGATCAAACTTTTAACTTTTTTTGGTCTTGGATTAATTGATTAGAACCAGTCCTGGACCAGACCAGACCTCCCAGACTAGGCGCTCTTTATAAAGTCAGACCTGATCAAGACTATAGAGTTAGATCAGATCTTGTAGACTAGACAGTCTAGCTCTAGATAAAGCCAGATCATTTAACTCGGGGTAAAGAGTGATCCACACCTCAAATAGTATATTGCCCAAGATGCATCCATCAGAAATTAATTATCATAGACAAAGGGTACATAGAATTTGCCAAAAGAATGACGCGATACATTTTTTCTGGGCGGGCCATATTTTCTGAGTAATGCACCCTTGGAAATAGAGCGTTTGGCTCTTACGCTACGTTCGTAGTTTGTTTATATTTTAAAATGAGGTCGTTTCTCGATGAAAGTGTCCAGAACAATAATTGTAGAGAATTTCCCGTTTTTAAATTTTAGTTCTAAACATTTTAATCAAGAAAAGACCACATTTCGAGATTTGAGGTAAGAAAGGAGCGCGTGAGCCGCGGGTTAAAACGCACCCTTCGCTCCCAGGGTAGATCATAATCTTTTTTAGAATTGCCTAGTGTATGTACTATTTTTTTCTAAATTTTGTATCAATTTTTAATTCCTCAAGAAATATATATGCAAAATATCAACACCGTATTTTTTTTCTGCAAAAAGGTCTTTAAATGTTAAAAAATTTTAGTCCGTTATTTTTAATTTTGTTACCTGACATTCAGAGTCACCTCATAATCCATACACAGATTATTTTTGTAACACTTTTGCACTGTAACATTTTTGCAACACAATGCAAAAGGTTTTTAAAAAGTCCGTTCACGGATGCCGTGTCTAAGTTGACTCCTCTACAGTCTACAATCTACATGACACTGGTCAGAATTCAAGAGTGCTCAATTTATTTTACGATGCTCCCACGCATGTTAAAGATCTTTCATTTTGAGACGAATTTCTTTTCGTTCGTTGGCACCGGCTATTTCTGCTCGTATAATAAAAGGGCGAAAGGTTTTCTATTCCCGCCAACGCAGCAACTGCAGTTTACTCTGAATGGAAAATTGTAGCTTGCGCTTCTTATTTCTTGCCTCTTTTCACTTTGATGTGATTCACTCTGCTATCATCTTCAACAAAGGAAGCACTTTTTAGTTTTATATTAAAGTTTCTGATTCTTGCAGCAAATCTTATTTAAAGTTAATTCGCCTCTCTTATTCCAAATGTTAACAGTAGTTTTAGTTGAATCTCTTTAACTTTTAAAGGCTTTAAGCTCTAAAGCAACAGAGTTGGCCTTCTTTCAATTTTTAGTATAAAACTGTCCTTGCTGAAGTCGCTGATTAAACTGAAAAAGATAAAAAATGTTAACCAAAATGTACCAAATAATTGTTTCAATGCAGGAAGGAAAAAGTATTAGTCGTTCAAGTGATTCCAATAATCTGCACATACCGGTGTCAGAAGTTATGTATACCTCGAAAGGAACACTTAGTTATATTGCGATTACTTTTTGTTTTCACTCTCATGAACTAGTTTTTTTTCTTGGCTACAGGATCTCGATTCCGAGAGTGCGACACTGTCGTCGTTTTCTAGATTCCACGGTTTGCCACGGTCGGATTACGATCTTCCGATAGGTTTTCCTCCTTTTCTGTGAGTGTATTTTCAGTCGGTCCAGCGTACGAGGTACGAGTTCATTGGCTCGCGGGTCACGTAGTGTTCTGTCTCCCTGACAATACAGCCAGTCTAGCGTCATCTAATCACTAGTCAGGCAGCCAATCTAACAGGCAGCCAGCCAGTTGTCCACTCCAGCCTTGGCAATGGCAGTGGCTGGCTGTTGGCTGTTAGAAAGAAAAAGAGAAAGAATAATAAAACCAAGAAAACGCACTGGTAAGCAATGCACATCCATGCATATGCATATATGAATGCACGCATCACTCACACACCTCTTCTGAGTCTTTACTTGACAGTGGGATGGTAATTCAATTACAGTATTAGCGAAGCCCGTCTCATATTCTTTAACTTGACCGCAATCATCGATCTTGGATTAAAAACGTCAGTATCTTATCGCTTGCTCAGGGCTTTTAGGCGAATATTCGTGTTCAACACGTCACTTCGAGGTCTGCCGTGAATACATCACCTCATCGTACCTGAACATTCTAGTAAGCAGAAATCATTAGGGAAATTTTTATAGGATTAAGATCCAAGAAGAAACATTTTTTATGTAGTCAGGGTTCGCGTTGTGTGTAACTTTCGACTCTTAGTTACACGACTTTAAAAAGATTTTATATTCAGACAGTAAATTACTGCCACTACACAAAGAAAAATGGATGTTAAAACCTAGATATTCAAGTGTAAGCTTTGTCAAATGTCAAATTTTGTCAAGTGTCCACGTTTTGAGACCCCCTGAATCCGAAAAATAGGTTTTTACGAAAGTGTATGTCTGGCTGTGCGTGTGTGTGTGTATCTGTCTGTAGATTTTTAGTTTGTAAGCACGATAACTTTCGAAAGAATTGACAGATTGGATTGGCCTTTGGTATACTCTTTTAGTGTCCTAAAATAAAGGTCAAGTTCGTTAGCCAATTATTTCGGGTGAAAATTCAAAAAGTGAGCGTATTTTGAAAATTTTTGAGACCACTTTTTTTTTAATTCAAACCTTTTTTTATAAAACCCAAATTTACCAGAGTTATAGCATTTACAATATTTCAAAAAACACACGAAAATCAACATTTTAAGCCAAATAACGCATGATATGAAAAAAGTCAGGAGAAGAAAAATGTTTCTTTTCCAATGCCGTACAACATTGTTCAAACATCTTTTTGATTTTTCTTAAAAAATTTAAAATTCAAATTTTGACAGAATAAAAAAAGAGTGAAAAATAAAAAATTAGATTTTGCGGTTAAAATGTGCAAAATAGGTAAAAAGATGACTCAACAAAAGTTGTGCATTTCAAAAAGACCTACAAATTTGTTATATATAACTGTTGGATAACATGTGCATTTTGTGTTTTAATCGTGAAACACGATATTAACAATAAATAATCAGCCCGCTGCGTGGGTACGTTTTCACTACAACTTATGTTTTTACATTCTTATCAAGAGAAGGTATTAGATTTGTGTAAAATTTGACCCCCCCCCCTCCCCCGTTTTTGTCAAATGTCCACGTTTTAAGACCCCCTGAATCCGAAGACAGGTTTTTACGAATGTGCCTGTCCCTCTCTGTGTGTGTTTGTCTGTCTGTAGATTTTTAGTTTCTTAGCACGATAACTTTCGAAAGAATTGACAGATTGGATTGGCCTTTAGTACAATCTTTTAGTGCCCTAAAATATAGGTCAAGTTCGTTAACCAACCATTTTGGATGAAAATTAAAAAAGTGAGCGTATTTTGAAAATTTTTGAGACCATTTTTTTTTAATTCGAAAAGTGTCCGTAAGGATATTCATAGTATTCAATCAGGTGAACAATTTATCCTTATGGTTTTTTTTTTTAACCAAAATTTACCACGGTTATAGCATTTACAAAATTTCAAAAAACACACGAAAATTAACTTTTCAAGCCAAATAACGCATGTTATGAAAATAAGTCAAGAGAATAAAAATGTTTCTTTTCCAATGCCCCACAAGATTGTTTAAACACCTTTTTGATTTTTCTTAAAAAGTTGAAAATTCAAATTTTGATCATACCAGAGATTTTTGAAATCACATTTTTTCAAGATTTCAAAATTCTATGTACAATTATTCATGGTAATCAGAAACTCAGACAATTTATCCATATGACTTTTTTCTGTAAAAACAAAATTATCAGAGTTAGAGCGTTTTAAAAATTAAAAAAAAAAAAAAACTAAAATGAACATCTTAAGCTAAACGACGCACGATATGAAAAAAGCCACGAAAAGAAAAACGTTTCTTTTTTGAAAGCCCTACAAGCTTATGATAAAAACATTTTTAATTTGGTCGAATAGTTAAAAATTCCCAATTTGATTGTACCAAAAATAATGAAAAATCCAAAAATTCCATTTTTTGGTCAAATTTTGGTCACATTTGATTTTAAAAGGTGGGTCCACGAATGTGGGAGAAGCATAAAGACCGAGCGCGTAGCGCGAGATAAATACATAATCGAGCGCAAAGCGCGAGAACCAACAGTCGCGCGCTCTTGGCGCGCTCAAACTTGTGAGCGAAGCGAGCCGTGGGCGCAGCGCGTGCTGAGAATGTACCCGCGTAGTGGGCACATTTTTTAAATTAAACTTAATAGGAAAAAGATCCACATATGCAGTTGGTCAATGGCCATGTATGTCAAATTCTAGAAGAATTTTAACACTATGCACTAATCATGCTTTAATGTTGAAATCAGTTTAAAAAATGACTTCCCTATACTTTTAACATTTTAGCATGAAAAATCTTTAAAGTATTACTTTCGATACACTCCACAGATAAAAAATAAGGCAAAAATTCTTTACAAAACTAAAGAATTAATGTGTCTTTTTTATGAATTTTATAAACCAAGTTAAAGATTGTGTAATGTACTGCTTTATTGAACGTCGAGAACTTCCTTAACGAAGGTTGCCAAACTAAATACACAAGGGAATTTGAAGTTGTAACAAAAAAGTTGGAAAAATTTAAAAACATCTTATTTGTACGCAAGTCAGGATAAAAATTATATTAATATATATTTTGAAGAAATTTCATAAAAACTTCATGATTATATGTTTGATATATTCTACAAAAATATTTTGATTACTACAAAGAATATTGCAATTTTTCCAACTTTTTCGTTACAACTTCAATTCTTTGCAATTTGATTATGCGATTTTCACGATTTATAATCGTAAACTGATATGATACTGTGAAAAAATATCTTCAAAATGAGCCAAAGAGAAAAAATTTTAGCTCTGACATATTTAAAATTAAGATAACTTAATCAATCACCAAAAAAGGGGTGGACTTAAACTTTTGAACGGTAGTGTGTGTATATATACAGGGTGTCTAAAAAGTCCCGGGACGGTTGGATATTTCCTCAGGTTAAATATGTTTTAAAAAAGTAAAGGTCATTCCTAAAGTTAATTTCAACGAGGAATTCAATGGTGATCTTCATTTTGACCTTGAAGTTGACCTTCATGGCTTTTTGAAGGTCAACTTTGTTTTTTTTAAATGAAAACCCCCTTTTTTACATCTGCAATCGATAGAGCGGAAAATTCTACGTTCAGGTACGTACCCAAGTCATAGGTCAATTGTAACCTTCAAGTTCAGTTAGAGGTTATTTGAAATTTACAAAGTTTTCCAATAGGTCAGTGCAGTTCCTGAAGTAAATTTCAACGAGAAATTCATTGGTGAGCTCTGTATTTTCGGGGTGCTTGATTAGCGTGAGTCCCCTTGCCTCTCACGCTTCAGTGAATATGTTCGAACTGAAAACCTTGAGCTTCTTGACAAACAGCTACGCGATTGTAAAAATGAGTTACAGCATTACGAATCATCTCCCTACCAATCAAAGTAGCCTGTTGCAGAATCCGATTCTGCAATTCGTCTAAGCTTTGCGGTTGCGTTGAGTATCCTTTGCTCTTTAAATAACCCTAAAGAAAATAGTCGAGAGGCGTCAGATCAGGAGTTCTAGCAGGCCACTCGATTGCACCCCTTCTTCATATCCAACTTTGAGGGAAACTGAGTATCCATATATGCTCGAACCTCCCTGCCGTAATGAGCCACTGCTCCGTGCTGCTGGAACCAAATATTTTGAAAATTATCGCCTATAATCTCCCTTATTCTTGGTACAATTTGGGTTCTGAGAAGCTCTTCATATGCACGGGCATTGAGAATACCATCGATGAAGAAAGGGCCTATCAATGTATCATTCAGGATACCGGCCCAAACATTAATCTTTTGTGGATATTGTGTGTGACTTTCCAACATCCAATCAGGATTTGTGTCGGACCAATATCTATAATTTTGCCTGTTAACTTCAGATTTTTAAAATATTATTGTTAAAATATCTTAAATTCATTAAAAATATCTTGAATTCTTTTAAATATTTTGAAATCTTTTAAAATTCGTTTATAAATTTAAAAAATTTTTTAATGAAATAACTCCGGTTAAGTCCCTTGAAATTCCTGAAAGTCTGTTTAAATACTTTAAAATATTTTTAAATTACATGAAAATCCTTCAACTCTTTTAATTTTTTGTTAATCATTTAAAATGCTTTCTAATATTTTATATTCCTTTACTCACTTTTTAATCCATATTAAATTCATTGAAAGGGCACAAAATCTCTTAAAATCAATAAAAATCTTGCGGACTCATAAAAAGTATTTTAAAGCCTCTAAAATCTCTTGAAAATTCTTTTGCTTTTTTTAATTCTTCTCAAATATTTTAAACTTCTTTAAAATTACTTGAAATATTTCGAAATTCATTTATTCATTTTTTTCTCTTTTCATTAAAAAGAATGTTTAAATCCCTTTATGCCGATCTCTGGGCCGACTTTGGCCCAGAGTTGGGCCGGTAGTCGGCGTTACTCGTTAATAAAAGTTGTCTTAGAGTTGCCCCGATGGTTGGTCCATGTTTGGGCCATTGTTGGACCAATAGTCGGCCTAACTTCTTCAGAACTTTCTAAATCCTTTCATGCCGATCTCTGGGCCGACAGTCGGCGTTACTCCTTAACGAAAGATGTCCCATAGTTGTCCCGATGGTTGATCCATGTTTGGACCATTGTCAGGCCAATAGTCGGCCTATCTTCTTCAGAATTTTTAAATCCCTTTATGCTGATCTCTGGGCCGACTTTGGCACAGAAGTAAGCCGGTATTCGGTGTTACTCATTAACAAAAGATGTCCCATACTTACCCCGATGGTTGGTCCATGTTTGGACCATTGTTAGGCCAATAGTCGGCCTATCTTCTCCAGAATTTTTAAATCCCTTTAGGCTGATCTCTGGGCCGAGTTTGGCCCAGAGGTAAGTCGGTAGTCGGTGTTACTCGTTAACAAAAGACGTCCCATACTTACCCCGATGGTTGGTCCATGTGTGGGCCATTGTTAGGCCAATAGTCGGCCTATCTTCTCCAGAATTTTTAAATCCCTTTAAGCTGATCTCGAGGCCGACTTCGGCCCAGAGGTAAGCCGGTAGTCGGTGTTACTCGTTAACAAAAGACGTCCCATACTTACCCCGATGGTTGGTCCATGTTTAGACCATTGTTGGGCCAATAGTCGGCCTAACTTCTTCAGAACTTTCTCAATCCCTTCATGCCGATCTCTGGGTCGACTTTGGTCAAGTGTACGCGATCTGTGAAGAAGTTGCGCCATCCAAAAAGTTATTTTTTTCAAAACGCCTTCCTTGCTAAGTGGGTGTACGCTGTAATATAACGACTATCACAGAAATGTCAAAACCGGTGGTCCACGCTGATTGCTTGCGTTGTTACGACTTTAGGGGCGAGCTAAGCAAATCGGATCGGTAATGTCCACTGCACCACTATTTTAATTTTAGTTTAGTGGATATTACATATCTTTCAATATTTAATACTAGGGAATAGAGGTTCATTTTACAAAATGATAACCGTTATAAATTAATCTTAATTTCATTGTGACATTTACGAAATACTAAGTGATTTTTACATTTTCACCTCCTTATTAAGAGCAGCTTATACTGTTAAGGTTACAATAAAACTTCTAAATTTCTTGCTAAGTAAGTATTACATTTCTTTTTTCTGCGTGTAGGTCCACTTAATTTCAGTGATTGAACGAGAAGCTCTAAACAATTTCGTATGTTCAAGCGGACGCGCATAATAAAATGCATTTGCAAACACATTAAATCCCAAAATATGATTTTGGATCCCAAGTTACTGCAAAGTCAAACGTGGATAATTGTCATTCGTAGTAAAGTTGAACCACTAGGAGCTGATCTCGAATTTTCAATATTTATAAGTTTAAAAATATGTATATGTGGCAATAATTATAATTTTTGTAACCCTTTTTTGTCGTTCAAAATTACAAATTAAAATTGCCATTCATACTAAGCTTTAAATACGAAAACGAAAAAATCTAGAGTCGAGTCGAGAGGTCTTACTGTATAAAAGTTTTAATACAGTCTCAAAATTAAAATATTGCATGAAAAAATAGGCTGTTTGTAGTTTCCAGCATTTTACTTAATTCTTGTATAAAAAATAAAAAAAACATAAGTGAAGTAAATTAATTATTTTCATATAGTGAGACAGCTCCATATCACACGTGTGGAATGGATACTTTGTTTCCTTAGATTTATAAAAATTTGGTTTCTATAAATGGCCATACAGCCATAAGAAAGTTTCTCAAAATATATAATTTTAATAAGTGTATAGCTATTCAAATTGCGGATGAAAAGAAACGATTGCCGGGTGGAAATTTAAGTCGGGGGCTGGCCAGTCTACGGCTGTGGCCGGGGTTTTTGGTCGGGATCCGACCAGCATCGTCACGCTGCGCTGGCCATCGTCCGACCATGCAGCATGACTGGGAGCTAGCCGGGGAGCCCGACCGTGGCCCGGACAAGATCAGTCACTGAATTAGGGGATCAATTTGATTCTTTTTTACTGTGGAATTGGAGCATATTAATATGTGAAATTCCACACGCCCAGCACACAGACAACATTAACTATTTTCACGTAGTCGTTGAGAGATAAAACAGATTTTAAAAATAAATATTAAATGATTGCGAGTATTTTAACTTTAAATATTAATAGTCCTATTTAGAGTAAATACATATATTACATTTTTAAACACTATTGTACAAATAAAATTTCTAACGCTACGGGATATCGAACGTACATATTAGAAGTCGGGAGTGCTAACCACTGCGCTAAACCGACAAGTTGAAACTCGTTGAAAAAGCCAACCTCATAAGCTACAGTTCAGAAAAGTTAAAGTACCAAATTTTAAGTTCTATTTGTCTAATTATTTATTATTATGCGGCGTTATGTAAATATAAAATACACGGATTTTAAACAGGAATATCAATAAAATACTTTTTAAATAAATAATGTAAATCGATTACCATTTTTCTTCGCGTGATATTTTGTTTTTTCCCGTTGTAGACTATTTTACAACTTTTTGCAATGACAGGGAATTAAATTTTTTATGAACATTTAAAATCTTTAACAAAGTATCTCAGAAATTTAATCATGAATGTTGAAAATTTCTTAATAACAAAATTTTCTTAACTTTCGTGTAAGGTTTGGTTTTTAGGTGTTTTATACTATTTTACAACGTTTAAGATTAATAAAAAATGTAAATTTTTTCTGAACACTTTCAATTTTTCATAAAGATGGAACTTAGAATTTTTTTCTTAAAAAAAAAACAGTTCTAATTTCAAAAAAGTGTCATCGAATTTTTGTCACAAAATGCATTGTTTGTAAGTCTGAACTCATTAAACCTTAAAATTTGTGGTGTCAAAAAGATTTTCACCCAATATATTTTCACGCGTGGAATATTCATGCGGGTATACGCATCCATTTTTTAATGAAATAAGACAAAGTGATTGAGTGATAAACAAAGTTTAACTATTTTATTATTGCCAATCAGCGCCCGGCCAAATCAATACAAATCGTACGATTTGTCCGATCAGAGCTCAGTCAGCCCCCGACTGGGGTTTCACATTCATTTTGCCTAGCGAGTATCCGACCAGCGCACGGCAGGGCTCTTAAAAAACAAACATAGCCCGGTCAGTCCCCGATCAGAAACCTTGTACCAGGGCTAACCCGGGCTACTTCCACACGGGTTGTAGATTTTCGAGATAAACAACTTAACTAAATCAAATTAAGTGTTGCACTGAGAAAATGGATTTTACCTTTTATGATCTTGGATTTTAAATTTTGGGACCGCAATCTATAGATATTAGGCCATAAAATTCGGATAGTAAGTTTTATAATCGAAGATTTAAAAAATTAACATATTGGTTATACAGCTTAATAGCCATAGAGTGCTGTCCTGAATTTTAAAATCCAAGATCATGAATGGTATAATCCATTTTCCTCAGCGTGAATTTTTAATTATCTTTACATATTGTATATTTTAAAACAATTTTTCATTTTAAATGTGTCGAATTCAGGATTGTTTAGGTTACTTCAATTTAAAAATTCCACCTTTGAAAGATTGAATTTTAGTAACTAGGAAGAAAGGTTCGAAACTGCAAAATATTAGAGAATTTGTTATTGGATTCGAGTGATCTCTATATTTTTTCTTGGTTATATATCACTGGTATTTCTGTAGTTTTCACACATGAAACTTTGAGTACGGCATTAGATTAAAGGCACATAAAGTTCAGTATGAAAACTGTAATAGCATTTTCTTGGTAAATAATTGCCGTGACAAGAAAAGCGCGTATACGCGTAGTACTTCGAGATAAAATACCGCTGACATTCGCTCTTGTTATATGCGAATGCATAAGGGCCGACTGTAGCCCGGAGGTACACATATGTGGTACGCATAACGTATGACAAAGCGTGAGAGAAAGACATAATAATAACGTGCACAGCTGCCCACAAAATTCCTCCTCTTTTTGTTCTTTTTTTCATTTTCAGACTAAGGAGTCGAATGCGAATTTTCTTTTGAAAGAGAAACCAAACCCCTTTCACGAAGAAAAGTCTAATGCAGATATAAAGTCATATTTAAAGAGGTAATTCCAGACAAAAATTCAAACGTCAAGAGAAATATATATATATATATATATATATCTGATTTACTCGTTAACGAAAGATTTCCCATAGTTGCCCTGATGGTTGGTCCATGTTCGGTCCATATTCCCAGGGGGAAATTTACCACCGGTAGAGTACCACGCCAGTACCACCGTTCGGAGTTCGGTACTGGCGCGGTACTGTTAGAATACTGGCTTTATACCGGTAAAACCCCCGATGATAACAATGTTCTGTACTGACATGCAGTATTTAGCCAGTACTGGGCTAGTACTTACAATTGGTACTGGTGCGGTACCCTCTGTTAGTACTGGTCCAGTACTGGCTCAACTAATACTGCAAACTCGGCGAGGTACTGACCTGTAGTACTGGGCCAGCACTGAAGTTCACCACTGGGCCACTACTGCAGATTAGTACTGGGCAGGTACTGGTCAAGCTCAAAGTGATAACGAAGGTATCCCAGATAGAAATACACCACCGGCCCAGTACTGGCCTAGTACCGACTGCCGGAGTTCCAGTACTAGCTAGTTGTACTGTGCCAGTACAATGCCGGAGTTAATTGTAAAAATGATAAAAAATTATTTAATTGTTTTAAAGACCATCCATTTATACGACTGCATATTGTCTGAATATTATTTATAATTACCACAATATAATTTTCAAACTATTTGTTTAATCTTAACACCCACTATTTCTATAATCTAAAGATATAACAAAAAAGGTATTTAAAAAATAAAAAATAATTGACTGCGAATATTTTGTCAATACAAGTTAATGGCACTGCTTAGAATGAATACATATATTAACTTTTACACATTAAATTACATATAATATTTCTAACGCTACGGGGTTTCGAACCCACATCTATATACCTAAATCTATCACCTAGCAGTCGAGAGTGCTAACCACTGCGCTAATGGGCCAGTCAACGAAGGATTTTAAATGGAAATAATTTATAACAATGAACTTAATTGTCAGGAAGCTTCCTTAGGGTGTCTTGAAACACCTCCCAAAATTCAGTAAATTGGGGGGGGG
>NC_046663.1:106145756-106146079 GCF_010883055.1 Belonocnema kinseyi | reverse complement strand
GTTTTTAGAGCAAAAATAGTTATATAATAAAACACTCTAAATTTTCTTCTGAATAAAAAAGGTTATATAAAATATTGCCATAAAGTGAATAGTTTGCCTGAAAAATTGAACATTTTTGGAAGTTCATTATTCTTGCATTTATGAGCGATTGCCTTAGTGAAAACGAGTGCAGTTTATTGTTTCGAGCTTGGCTGAATGTAAGCTACCGTGCAATATCGATCATTTCGTTGTAGCTATATTATTTATTTAATACTGAAAATTATTTTGATCATTTTCAACGCTTAATTTGAAGAAGTTGCTTTCATTTCTCGAAGTAGGGACTT
>NC_046663.1:106143808-106145656 GCF_010883055.1 Belonocnema kinseyi | reverse complement strand
TTTATTCAAGCCGAATAAATCAAAACCGAATATTTAAAAATAAACAATTTGAAATTGAATTGTTTTACCTGGGAAAACTTAAATCGTTAAAATTTCGAATATTTCGAGCTTTGAACGTTACTATTTTGATTGTTTTTTAAAAAGAAAGGTTTAATGTCTAAGTGAAATGTTTCAATTTAGATGTTTAAATAGCAATTGGACCCTTATTATTTATAAACGAAATTTGAGTAATTTTAATAGGTGTTTGGAAGTTTTGAAAAGATTGAAAATTAATTGAAAACTTGAAATGATTTCATATAATTTAAACGAAGTTTGTACCAACAAAATTTGTCTAGTCGAACCGAAATTTCGGTGCAAATAGCCACAGTCTAATTTAAAATAAAATGTCGACTTTTGCAGATTTAAAAAAAATGAGAAACTTTTTAGAAATTAAGAAAGGCGGCAAAAGAATAAAACATTTTCGTTAGATTCCTAGGAAAATTGAAAACCATTTTTTATTTTGGAATATTATTTACAAAGAATTCTTAAAAAGATTTTAAAAGATTTCCAAAATTGTTAAAAGTGTCTAGAATATTTTAACATGATTTTTTATAATTTGCGAAATTTCTAAAAGTAGAACGAAAAATTCTATTAATTTCAAAAGACATTCAGAAGTTCGAAAAACATTTCAAAAATAATTTTAAAGTTGCATATATTTAGAATAACTTCTAGATTTAACAAGATTTTGAAATAAAATTTGAAGTTTTTAGTAGTTGAAAATTCGTTTGATTTATTTTTTAACTGTAAAGCTTGATTATAAGCTTACTTTTAATCCGATCATTACTGAATTTTGAGACGATCATTGCAGCACCTTTGGAATGCTTCATGCAAAAATCAGTAATGATATGATTTTTTTCTGACACAAAAAACGTGTTTGATAGATGTGAAATGTTAGCGGGAGAAGAATGGAGATACAAAAATGGTTATTTTATTATCTTCTCCTTGAAGCATTAATCTGAATTATTTTATGGAATGTTAATAATTTTCTGTTCTTGTTGGATTATCTTCAAAATTATTATTTTACAAATGACTTTCTATATAAACAACAGTAGATGTGAAGCCAGAAGTATTTTGGATGCGTGTCGAACAAAAGCTTTAAATTCGCTTCAGAGCTTGATTGTAAGCTTAATTTTAATCCGATCTTTACTGAATTTTAATACGATCATTGCAACACCTTTGGAATGCTTCATGCAAAAATCAGTAATTATATGATTTTTTTCTGATGCAAAAAACGCGTTTCATAGACGTGAAATGTTAGCGGGAGATGAATGGAGATACAAAAATGGTTATTTTATTAACTTCCCCTTAAAGTATTAATCTGAATTATTTCATGGAACGTTAATAATTTTCTGTTCTTGTTAGATTATCTTCGAAATTATTATTTTACAAATGACTTTCTATATAAACAATAATAAATGTGAAGCCAGAAGTATTTTCGAGGCGTGTCGTACAAAAGGTTTAAATTCACTTCAGAGCTTGATTGTAAGCTTAATTTGAATCCGATCATTACTGAATTTTGATAAGATCATTGAAGCACCTTTGGAATGCTTCATGCAAAAATCAGTAATGATATGATTTTTTTCTGATACAAAAAACGCGTTTAATAGACGCCAAATGTTAGCGGGAGAAGAAAGGTTCTCTTACAAAAATAGAAACGACTGTGCTTGATTGTACTAACAAGCCCGTTACTCTCTCGCTTGCCCTCGTGTATTTGCTTTGGCGGAAGAGGGACGCCGATAGTCGCCTGTGGCCACATGACCGTGGTCGCTTCATGCCCTGGGAAATGCAGTTCGAAGGGTCCCAGGCATA
>NC_046663.1:106136673-106143708 GCF_010883055.1 Belonocnema kinseyi | reverse complement strand
TTTCCGAGAGTTTTGACACAGGTTCAAAAAAAGGCGGTTTTTAATATCAAAAAATTAATTTAAAATTTCTAAAATTTGCAGATGCGTTGTTAAGACATAAGGGAAGGTAAATGACAAAGTCCCTACTTCGAGAAGTGAAAGCAACTTCTTCAAATTAAGCGTTGAAAATGATCAAAATAATTTTCAGTATTAAATAAATAATATAGCTACAACGAAATTATCGATATTGCACGGTAGCTTACCTTCAGCCAAGCTCGAAACAATAAACTGCACTCGTTTTCACTGAGGCAATCGCTCATAAATGCAAGAATAATGAACTTCCAAAAATGTTCAATCTTTTCAATTTTTCAGGCAAACTATTCACTTTATGGCAATATTTTATATAACCTTTTTTATTTAGAAGAAAATTTAGAGTGTTTTATTATATAACTATTTTTGCTCTAAAAACAGCCGTTTCCAAGGAAAATCTAAAAACATGAAATCATCCGCCATATTGGAAGATGGCGGCTCGAGCGCCCCCCCCCCCAAATTTACTGAATTTTGGAAGGTGTTTCAAGACCCCCTAAGGAAGCTTCCTGACAATTAAGTTCATTGTTATAAATTATTTCCATTTAAGCCTCCTCATTCAGCTTCGTTGATTGGCCTATAATCCGACAAGTTGAAAGTATGAAAAAGCCATCCTCATATGCTTACTGTTCAGAAAAGTTAGAACTACAATTTTTCAACTCTTTTTTCTCGTTATTCTTTTTATCATCATGCGAGATCAAATATATATAAAATAAAGTAACTGTTCACGGAAATATAAATAAAATAATTTTTAAATAAATTATTTAAATCGACTACAATTTTTCTTCGTGTAATATTTTATTTTTTCGCATTTTAGACCATTTTAAAAGTTCTGATGATAACATTTAATAAGCATTAAAAATTTGTATCGACGGAACTTAGAAATTTTACCACGTTGCGCAACATTTTTTTTAATAACAATTTTCTTTAAACCTGTGTGTAACGTTTTGCTTTTTAGGTGTTTTAGACTATTCTACAACGATTAATACGTACATACAATGTAATTTTTTCGGAACATTTTAAATTTTTCATGAAGGTGCAACTTCGAATATTTTCCTTAAAAAAAGTAACAGAGAAAAATGTTTTCTCCTTAATTGTATAAACAATTTCTCGACATTTCAAAACACCCTGAGAACATTTATAGACGTGTTTTTTGTTTAAGTCTATTTTTGTACTATTTTTGTACCACCGGCTGCCTGTACTGGTGGGCAGTACTGGGCCAGTTCTGCGCCGGTGATGAACTCCGGCACACTACCGACATTTCCACCTGGGAACAATGTTTGAAAACATTGTTTGAATTCTAATTTTAAATACAATTAGTGACAATTACAAAAAAATGCGCCAATCGCTGGCGAAACGCGCGTACCAGTATTTCACCAGATATGTATACCACTCATAAGCTAGTAGTACACCAGTATAATGCCGACCGTTGGCTGAACTCTTGCGCCAGTAGTAGCCACAGTATCACGCCAACCATTAGCTGTACTCTTATCTCGGTTTTCAATCAGCACTTGAAGTTATTAGGTGGCCAGAACTACGCCAATCACTGGTGAAACACCGATGCCGATATTTAACCAGTAATGCATATTAATCTTAAGCCAGTAGTATACCAGTATTATGCCAACCGTTGTTTCAACGCTTGTGTCAGTATATTTCACTAGTAATAAAGATTATTCCTTAGCCAGTAGTACACCAGTATGATACCAACCGTTGGTTGAACGCTTGTGTCAGTTTTTGACCAGTTATACGTTTCAGTACTGCACCAGTAATAGACTCAGTACCACGACAAACACTGGCTGAAGTCTTATGTCGGTTGTCAATTAACACTTGAAGTTGGTATCTGGCCACTGCTACTTCAATCGCTGGGGAAACGCCGGTGCCAGTATTTCACCAGTAACGCATATCACTCATCAGCCAGTGGTGCGCCAGTATGATGCCGACCGTTGGTTAACTTTTATTTCAGTATTTTACCAATAATCTGTATCAGCACTGCGCCAGTATTCGACCCAGTATCACGCCAACCTTTGGCGTAACTCCTGTGCCGGTATTGCACCAGTGGTGACGGTCAGTACTGGGCCAGTTGTAAACCAGTATGATGCCAACCGTTCGTTGAACTCTTGTTTCAGTATTTCACCAGTAATACGTATCAGTACTGCAAAAGTAGTATATTAGTATCACGTCAAACGTTGGCGGAACACCTGTGCCGAAATTACACCAGTAATAAAGGTATGTACGGGGCTAGTTGTAAACCAGTATGATGCCTAACGTTGGTGGAACTCTTGTGTCAGTATTTTACCAGTAATATGTATCAGTACTGCGCCAGTAGTCGTCCCAGTATCACGCCAACCATTGGCAGAATTTATGTGCCGGTATTGCACCGGTGACGACGGTCAGTACTGGGCCAGTTGTAAACCAGTATGATGCCAACCGTTCGTTGAACTCTTGTTTCAGTATTTCACCAGTAATACGTATCAGTACTGCAAAAGTAGTATATCAGTATCACGCCAACCGTTCGCGGAACACCTGTGCCGATATTACACCAGTAATAAAGGTCAGTACGGGGCTAGTTGTAAACCAGTATAATGCCAACTGTTGGTTGAACTCTTGTGTCAGTATGTTACCAGTAATATGTATTAGTACTGCGCCAGTAGATTACCAGTATCACGCCAACCGTTGGCGGATCTTCTGTGCCGGTTTTTCACCAAAGGTGACGGTCAGTACTGGGCCAGTTGTGAACCAGTATGGTGCCAACCGTTGGCGGAATTCCTGCGTCGGTATTCTACCAGTAATGACAGTCAGTACTGAGCCAATAGTAAACCAGTACTATGCCGATGGTTGGCACAGTACTAACAATCAGTACTGGTATTTATTCTGAATTGCAACTGGCGTTGTACTGCGCTAGTCGTGATCTCTGGCTAATATCCGACTTTTCCCCCTGGGTTATGAATAGTTTCACACTTGAAATGGTTTCGATTTGCTTCTGTTTGAAAAATTCTTCCAATTATATATATTAACTTCGAGAGATTTCTTAACCATTCCTGTAAGGCAGATATATTTTTGCAAATAAAATATTCGATAGAATCAATGATGACTTGATTACATTCACTTCTATCTTCGCATCGTCAGCGTGTAAATTTATCTCAGAATTGGTCATCTGATGCAAACGCATATACCCGGTTTCATCGTGAATTGGCGTAGCCGATTCAATAATCTTGAAATTGTGAGTCAAGGACGTGACTCGCATATATTCTCCAAAGAGAACGAATCAATTATTTAATACAAAATACAAAAGAGCTCTCGGGTCATAAAAAGGACATACAAACATACAAAAGGACATACAAAAGTAGATTTTTTGACAAAACTAAGAGCCGAAAAATTAGCATCGGTGCCCAAAAGAAGCTAAAATTATGGCATAAAGAAAATATTAAATTTCCATTGTGAAGGTGCTGGCGGAACCTCAGGTGATAATCTGGCATATGGAAATATGGACTGGCCTTCGAGAAATTTGAAAAATGGAGAAACCAAAACAAAACAGAACAATGTTCGGGCAGTGATCATCGTTGTCAAAAAACATAGGACGTTCTCGCAAAATTTCGGTATGGAGCTATTCAACGCTCACATTTCTTGGGGTTATATAGGCTCATAACATTATGATTTCGAATAAAATATCTTCATCACTCGTAGGGTTATGCACGTCTTCACGTGAGGAAGTCAATTTTCGCAGGACTACACGAAAAACCATGGCCTGCGGTAAAGATGTGCCTAACCTTGCTTGTTATGTAATATACCATAAAGCAAATATGTGCAGAAGAATTTATTGTAAGCATTACTGTCAATGAATAACTTTAGAATAAATCGTCTAAACAAAGTTATTATATAGTTGAATTGAGAATGATGGATCTCTGAATATGGCGCGAATGAAGTAAGATTAATTTTGACAGAAGTTTGATTTTTATATTGATTTAAGAGTTCACCTTACAATTAAACAGATTATAGGGGTCTATTTAACATAGCTAATTCAAAGGTATGAAAATATTAGAATCGAGATTACAGTTGACCGTTAAAAAATTACTTTAATCAAATATATTATATTATTTCAATATTCTTCTGTATAACTATATAAATATTTTTAATAAGGTATTGGTAGTAAAATTATTAAATTTCAAGTATTTTCAATTTTTAATTGTACAATTTTTAATGCTTGACTTTGGTTGCTCAAGCTTGAATATAAATTTTAGACTTGAAAGAATTATTCTGCAATAGATTCGTGAATCTGGAAATATTTCTTTGAATACTTTAAATTATTGGTTGTACTGGTTTGAAGTTCTGGATTTGAACATTTAAATAAATGGGAAAAATTTTTGAAAATGGTAAACGATCGAAAAGTTTTTCTGAGTTACAAGACCAGTGACAACTCTTTGCTTATAAATTTAGGTTGTACAAAAAACCCTGGATTGCTCGAAATGTCGGTAAGTCTCACAACTTTTAATCCCTCTATAATAAGTTATCATCGCTCTGTAAAATGTTCATCTAACTAATATCTCCTTACTTCGATCGCGGAAGACCTAATTGTGACCTAATAGAGTAAAAGGTTGCCAATAAAGTTCAACCTATCCAATAAAATAGATTCCTTTCTTTCGCTCTGGCTTGTGCACTGTGAAAAATAATATTAAATTTAATATACCCATGTGTGTTAAAATTAATATATGAAGTATATGAAATCGCCATTAAGAGCGCGTATATTAAATTTCATATACATTCATGTTAAGCACTTACAAGAAAAATCATATAATTTCATTTTTCACAAATTTAAAATAAGTTTAGTTGTAATTTTTTATTCTAAATAATAAAACATGATACACTCTTCCTGTTAACCAAAAATAAAATTGGTTTATAAGTCGAAAAGTTCAATTAAGCAAATAAATAACAGACTTAACCTATAATTAATTGTATTCCCCTTAAATTTTGACCATTTAGAGCAAAATTAGGAAAAATTGTACCTGTACATTGCACTTTCATTATAAGTAACAACTGAGTTCACTACACCAATGTATGTTAAATTCCAGTAGCGGTAGTGCATGTTTACTTCAACACACACACACACACATGCACACACATGTATATTAAACCTCATACAGATTTTTCTAACAGTGTAGCTTGCTAGAATGAATATCAAGCTAGTGAGCAATAATTAGTTTAAGAGTTAGAAAAGATTGACCAAAGTAAGGTATAAGGCTAGAGGTACTATGGTTACTGTTATAGCAAAGAAGTGACATATAGATAAAGAGTGAGTGTATACCTAAACCCTATTGTAATATACTCTCGATAGGTCATCTTCATTCTCACGCTCTCTTTATGGTTTACTTTGATTAAACTTAAAGGCAAGTCTGACTGTAGAAAAATGCATCTCATCATGGTTGACAAAAAAAACTAGATTTTCCTCAATGAAAGTCGTTCGTATATCACGGAATGCGAAAGAAGATCTTCGCGATACATGTCAACGATGTGCTTTAATGGGTTCCACATTCCCATTACTATCATTGAGAGCGATGAAAGTTTATTCTAAAATGATATGACTCCCTGGAATCTCCTTTTACCGATTCAAACTTTTCCTTTTCAGATGAAATATTTCTATATGGTTGGTTGGCTTTATTTAGATTACGGATGTTTTTGTATACTGCTTCAAGACATTTTGGGTGTTACTTTTCAGTGAATGGAAATTTCCATATAGTGAATCCGAGTAGATGCGTAATGCGTGACGAATCGGGAAAAATATCGGTCTTCATCATCAATAATTAGAGTAGCGCCTTCCGGTTCGAGGTGAAAGCACCTGTACTCGGGGTCGTATGAAAATGCAATTGACGATGCAAGGAATTATCGGTGCGTACGAGCTGCATATTTTCGATTGTTTCCTTACTGGGCTGCTATTTCCGATCGCAGTTTCAATTTCTAGATATCTTGTTAGACTCGCCAAGATGTCTCTATTGCAGGATTCCGTTTCAATTTCTACAATGTCACGACACGGTGAATTCATCTCAGAAATTTACACTCCACTTAAACTGGAATTTACACCATTAATTAAATATTCAAGAATGATTTCATATTTTATACTTCAGATTGATGTACTAATAAAGTAGGCGGCATGTGTCTACATGAATGGGTTTTGTAGACTGAGTTTTAAATATACTATCTAAAATATTTTTTAAAATTTGTATTGGAAATTATTACTGTGAAAACTTAATAATTTTAGGAGATTGATAATGAAACCAATAATAAGCTAAACTTCTGGATTTTTTTCTTTATCTCAATCGTATTTTTTCCTTTAAAGACTGTTATGTACCGAACACGCAAAGTTGCAGACCGCAAATAAATCAAATATAAAAGTCAAAATGAAAGACCTAAAAAATATTTATGACCGAAGTAGATTAAATATTGAACTATTTTAATATGAAGAATTGAAAAGTAAGCAATTTCATATCTGACCTTTTAATTTTCCAGAAATAATCGTTTCACAGGTCGACATTTAAAGTGCTACATTCATGGAACGTATATTTTCTCGTCGATTTTTAGTCGCTCAATCCGCAAATCCGAAAACGAAATGCTTCTATCACATGAGGTTTTTGCGATAATTGACGTTACAAGTACAACCCCGGTGAAAGTATCGAATAGGGATTCTTTCCGAACCAATCCAAAGTCATCCGAATCATTCCGGAATCTGTATCTGAATCAATCCGAGTTAATTCGAAGCAATTCGAAAAAATCTATACATTTCGTTCGACCTAAATCCGTTCAAAATTAATCCGGCTCAATCCGGTTCAATCTGAAGTTCCAATGCGAATAAATAGAAGTCAACTCGAATTCGGATTGACATAAAATGATTTTCAATCCGAAAAAATCCCATTCAATCTGAACTCGGATTCATTCGCATTGAAAATTAAGTGTATATCAATCCGATATCAATCCGATATC
>NC_046663.1:106134343-106136573 GCF_010883055.1 Belonocnema kinseyi | reverse complement strand
TCAACCTGTATTTTTAATACCGTGTATATTTAAAAAAATGTAATTTTCCATGTTTAGGAATTTCAGCTTTCAATCGTTCAGAATCAAGCAATTATATTTCAATAAACGTACATTTCTGATGAGTCGCTCAGTCTGGAGTTTCTTTCTGTTCGACTAGGTCTAGGGGACTCATCCGATTGTTGTTTACGTCAAAAATTGAAGTCATTATATATAATTCGTTTAATTACCATATATTTTAATTCGTACTGAATTTTTGTTTCTCATTCATGCGGTTTTAATTCAATTTAGTGTTTTATCTTTGACTTTTTATCCTTTTCCCAGGAAATTTAATTTCCTGTCTTTTGAAACGCAAAACGGCCTTGTCTCTTTCGTCAATATTGGCCTCTCTCAAGTCGAGCGCAAGAACCTCTTCTCTCTGAAAATCAATATCTTTTTTTAAAGAGTTTTTAAAGACAAGCCAATTCTTTTTTCAAACATTTAAACATTTTGATTACAAACAGTGATGAATAGGGGAGACCACTCTACACTGTTAGAAATATGTTGAAAATTCAACCACTTTTCAACCGCTTTCGTGGTTGAAATCTCGCTCATTCAGAGAATCGAATAAAATTCAATCCAATTTTGTTGAAAAAATTTAAGACGTTTGCGCAACATTGAATATTTTGAGTCTACAATATTCGAACTTCATGAAAATAAAGTCAAAATTATTTTTTACTTAGGTTAATTGAACTCATTGGTCATCTTAATGACTGAATGCACACTTAATTAACAAAAATATTTAATTCAAGATTTAACCTAATTGTTATTAATTATTTATATATAAATCAAGACTTCTTTGCAATGCTTAATCACAGAAAAATATTTCCCCTCAACTGAAAATGCTGTAAATTTGTATGAGAATGATATTCATAATGGAAAATTACTATATATTGTCGATTAATAAGTAATTATAAACATTTTTACCAATAATTAATGGAAGTTTGTTTATTAAACAGTCATGTAGGTGATTGAGAATCCCAACAAATTGTAAGAATAAAATATTTTCTATCGCTAAACATAAATATTACGTATGAAATAAAAAATTTAATACCACTTGATTTAGGAAAAGACATCATTTTTTTGCTAGAAAATGTTAACTGTTTTAATTTTTTTATCATATTTATTGGAGAATAAGAACAGCCTAATGTATGAAAAATAATTGACTACTCATATCGAATTTTGAGACGACGAGACAATTGGGTATTAAACCAGTACTGTTATTGTTAATATAAACGTATTTCCTGATGAATATTAGATTGAATCTTGAACTCAATATTTGTATTTTTCAATATAAGTGGACTAATTATGATGCGGAACGACTATTTTTTAAATCTTTGCTTAATAAAGAGATAAAAAGATATTTTTATTGAAATAAGCAAGTTTCACATTGTATTCATTTAAGTAATAAATAACACAGAATCAAATTTAAATATGTAGCCTCAAGTTCCGTTAGCGTTCCGTTAGCTGAATGGGTTAGGGCGTTAGGCGTTCGGTAAATACTCAGTGCGTGCGTGCGATCTCGGGTTCGTTTCTTAGTACCTGCGAATTTTTCAGTGCACTATGCTTTTTAGTGTCATGATCAAAAAATTCGATTAATAATATGTCTACAAAATAACTGCAAATATCCTTGATATTTATGTCACAGATATAATTTTATTTCTTCCGATTAATAACAAAACTTGTTTTTATTCAACCAGATGGGTGTGAAATTATAAAGAACCGGCTTTGATGCCACAAGTCCTACAGTAGTAGTTTGAGCCTTAAAAGAGGGTCTAATTTATATTAAATACAGGCCCTACTTTGACGCTAAACGTAGAAAAACGGCCGATTTCGGACAATTTTAGCGTCAAAGTAGGGTCTAAATCACATTGAAATTACTGCTTATTTAGAACCTACTTTACAGCTTCCATCCCCTACTAAGGTAGGAGTTGCGGCTTCAAAGTAGGGCCTAAATTTCGACTCGGGTGAGATCCATTAAATTAACAAAGAACATAATATAATATTTAGGAAATTAAGCAGCTTTAAATAAGAAAAACAAAAGGTACGTTGAAATAATATTATCAAAATGAAAAAATTTCATTTATACCGTCGGTACGAGGGTAGTTCAATAAGTCCTTAGAATGACCAACATATGGCGCGCGAATCGCTCCAAATCATCTGTTTTCAGTCAGCACCACTCCCGACTAGATAT
>NC_046663.1:106131554-106134243 GCF_010883055.1 Belonocnema kinseyi | reverse complement strand
GAGCTCCAAGGAGATTATGTTGAAAAATAAAAAAAAATTTACCCAAAAAAAATTGTTTTTATACTTCATTCTAAGGACTTATTGAACTACCCTCGTACTATTGTATGGTCTTTCAAATTATGATTACAAAAACGTGTATCGAAAACGTACGCAAAATTCATTATGGTAATATAATTCCAATGCACCTTTCTTTTCCTTTTGTAAGTCTGCTTATTTTTCTAAATATTATGTGTACTTTATAATCTCATGGATCTTACGACACAAACTTACGAAATAACTCATGATTCCTTATCAGAATTCTTGCCCAGGTGCGAATTTTCCATTGGGCCATAGTCGGGCCAACTTTCTCGGAGTTGGGCTAACTTTGCCAACCAGGCATTGGCCAATATACCGAAATGAGAACTATGGCCCAACTCTGTTTGCCGACTATTGGCTACCATGTTTGGCCCAACCATGGCTACTAGAAGTCGGCCCAGCAACGAAATTATAACTTTGGCCCGACCATGTTAGCCGACTATTGGTACAATATCCATTACCAAAATCGGGCCAACTATGGTAATCACACGGAAAAAAATATCCATTAAATTTTATAGAACTAATCTTATAGTAGAGAATACGATGGTTAGTTTAATAAATATAATACAATCACTACACTGTTTATAATCGCACGCTATAAAAATTTTTATTCGCCTTGGGGCTCGAGAACCCTATAAGTTTCGCATTCCTAATTCCTAACGCCTAAAGCCTCTCAGCTAACCTAGCTGGACGTATTACAAAAAAAATCTGAAATATAACCGACAGCTGTGCATGGCCGTCTGCAAATTTCTTTGAACCATTCGATACAAAATATTGCTACGCTGATAATAACATATGTAATAAATTTTCAGATTTTTAAAATATTGCAAATTATTTTTGAATATTTTATGTAATTTGACTAGATTTAAACTAAATTAAAAAATATTTTAAGATATAATGAAAGATTTTTAAAAATCAATATATACATATTAAGAAATTCATTGGAATTGAAAGGATTTCTACAAATTTTCGAAGATTTCAAGATGTTTAACAGACTTTAAATAATTCAAGAACATTATTTATATTTTAAAATTTCTTTAAAATCTTAAAGTCATTTAAATTCTACCGAAATTCCTCAAAAAATCTTCAAATTACTTAAAATATCTTAAATTCTTTTAAAATATCTTGAACTTTTTTAAATATTTTGAAATATTTTAAAATTCGTTTATAAATTAAAAAATTTTCAAAATCAAATAACTCCGGTTAAATCCCTTGAAATTCCTGAAAGTCTGTTTAAATACTTAAAAATATTTTTAAATTACATGAAAATCCTTAAATTTTTTTGATTTTTTTTCAAATCATTTAAAATGCTTTCTAAAATTTTTAATTACTCTGCTCACTTTTTAAACCATATTAAATTCATTGAAATGGCACAAAATCCCTTAAAATCACCAAAAATCTCTTGGACTCATAAAAAGTACTTTAAAGTCCCTAAAATCTCTTGAAAATTCTTTTGCTTTTTTTTTAATTCTTCTCAAATATTTTAAACTTCTTTAAAATTACTTGAAATATTTCAAAATTCATTTATAATTTTTTTTCTGTTTTCATTAAAAAGAATTTTTAAATCCCTTTATGCCGATCTCTGGGCCGACGCTGGCCGAGAGTTTGGCCGGTAGTCTGCGCTACTCGTTAATAAAAGACAACCCATATTTGCCCCGATGGTTGGTCCATGTTTGGACCATTGTTGGGCCAATAGTCGGCCTAACTTCTTCAGAACTTTGTCAATCCCATCATGCCGATCTCTGGGTCGATGTTGGCCCAGAGTTGGGCCAGTAGTCGGATTTACTCGTTAACGAAAGATTTTCCATAGTTGCCCTGATGGTTGGTCCATGTTCGGGCCAAAGTTGGGCCAACAGTCAGTCCCACGTTGTCTGCCAACGTTGGCTGTTTAGGTTGGGCCGACAAAAGTATCTTATAAATATAAAAGGTGGCCCAATTTTGGCTACCGATCTACGGTGGGCCAAAGTCGGGCCGACCTGCAAAGTAATACCTGCTTTGAAATTCACTAACTGTGCCGAATAACATTTTTTCGGTTTGTTGAAATTTCAATTACATTTCGTTGAATTTTCAACTGCATAGTTGAAATTTCAATTACACGTGTTGATTTTTCATTCACACGTAGTTGAAATTTCAACAACCGTAATTGTATAAAACTTCAACCACATGTGGTTGAAAATTCAACCATATATTTCTAACAGTGTACAGTAGATGATCATGAATTTAAAATCAAATTTTCCAGTTTTTCGGGACGACTAGACGCTGCCTTTATTTAATGCAATTAATAGTCAAGACACACGACATGTATTAATATATTAAAATTATAATTGACTATTTAAGTTATATTTGTACTTATAAATAATAATTATCTACTGTTGGATCACTGATGAATAAAATTGAACTCAAAACTCGAGCTTGCGAGAGATCTCGTAACAATGATATGGCAGTTACAATTACTTTGTGATTGATTAAAATAAAGTGTCTCTTTTCTTCAAAACTAATACACGCCAGCATGTATACCAGGTGTATACATATGAAACCGGTATTTTTTCAAGAAGAAAACACATTTATTTCAAGAGAATGATAACAAATATTTTATTCAAAGTATGCGCCCTCG
>NC_046663.1:106113221-106131454 GCF_010883055.1 Belonocnema kinseyi | reverse complement strand
CAATACGCCAATTAGCACAAATGGTAAGTTCCGACAGTGCCTACAAGTGTGCCTACTGGCCACTAAATGGCAATACCGGTTTCATATGTATACACCTGGTAGTATATACCGCTGGCATGACAGGAAATTATCAGTGCGTAAGAAAGACGTATTTTCCTCCCCGTTATTTTTATTTCTTAATTGCGGAGACTTCTGTATCATCTCATTCATCTTCAACGTGATTGGTTTCCCTGAGCCTGGAAAAAACATTTGAATTTTATTACATTCTCATCAGAGAAGGTATTATATTTGTGCAAAATTGCCCCCCCCCCCCCAGTTTTTGTTAAATGTCCACGTTTTGAGACACCCTGACTCTGAAAAACAGGTTTTTACGAATGTGTCTGTTGCTTTCGTTAGTGCGTTTGTAGATTTTTAGTTGTTAGCACGATTACTTTCAAAAGATTTGACAGATTTGATTGTCCTTTGGTACACTCTTTTAGTATCTTAAAATGAAGATCAAATTCGTTAGCCAGCCATTTTTAATAAAAATTCAAGAAGTGAGCACATTTTGAATATTTTTGAAGCCACTTTGTTCAAGATTTAAAAATTCTCTGTGCGCATTTCATATTATTCTAAAAGACGAACAGTTTATCCGTATTACTTTTTTTTATAAAACCTTAAATTACCAGAGTTATATTATTTACAAAATTCACAAAAAACACACGAAAATGAACATTTTAAGCCAAATAACGCACGATATGAAACAAAGTCAAGAGAAGCAAAATGTTGCTTTATGAATGCCCGACAATATTATCATAACAACTTTCTGAATTTTCTTGAAAAGTCGAAAATTTAAATTTTGACAGAATAAAAAAATAATGTGTGACCTTCTCAGCATAAAACACCAACCAGCTATGACTCTCGGTTGAAACTACTACTGTGTCACTGAGGTTAGAGATATAGTTTAGAAGTTAAAAAACAGTAAGGCTGCTTCGTAGACCCTATGTGTAAAGTTTAAATTGCAAAAATAAAATTGGAAATTAGCATTTTTTTAATAAGACAATGAAACTACGTGTGTTTTAATGCCAATGCATGTTATGAATTGTAATAACAAATATTTATGGAAATGATATACAATTTGAGGGACAAACTCCAGTGCGAAGCACCAGGTACATGATGAGAATGTGTTCTTTAAAGCCGAAGAAGCTTAAAAAAAAGAGAATTCACAATCACCAAAATACTGTTCTCGATGCTTTGACCTTTATCTTTAAAAAGTCTGTGCACAAGATCGGGGTATATACAAAGACCGAGCGCGTAGCGTGAGCTAAATACATTATCTAGCGCGAAGCGCGAGATAAACATATTATCGAGCGCGAAGCACGAGAACCAACAGTCGCGCAATTTTCTTACTATTCTTAAAACAGTAAATTCAGTTCATTTAAAAATAAAAGCCCCTTTAAAAGAATGTATTCTTTGCTGTATCAATTGATATTCAATAGTTTTATTACAAATAATTTACAAAGAAATCATAATAATACGACTCGAACTACAAAAAAGATAGCTGCAGAAAGATTTAATTGCAACCTTAAATATCTCTAGAAGATAATTGATTGTGTAATCATATCCGCGAAATGCACAAATAAAGTTATTCTTTAATAAATCGTGATAAATTAATCCTAACTTAGGACTCTCATATCATACTGTTTACAACATGAGCTACCGTTTTGCTTTTAAATGCCTTGTCAGAACGTAGATAGCCCATAAATAAGAGATAGCGAATTTGACTTATCTATACGAAATGAGGGTCACTATATAGATTTTTATAAATGGCTAAATTTTTATCGACATTTAGAATTTTTTATTATTATCATTAGTATTATATGAAGATTAACATTTCTTTTATTTCGAAAACTTCCATTTCGGGTCTTCATATTAGAAGTTTTCTTATTTGGCTGTTCCCATATTTTTATCAATTTTGGACCGGGGAACTAGAGAAAACTGAGGTTTTTTTTTTATTACAGGGGTCCAATGGACCCAGTCGTAGAAAAATGGTTGCTATTTCCCCTCTTTTTGACTAATTGACTTGATCCTTACGCGAGACTTTCGTTTAAGGTCTCTTCTTTGCAATTCAATAATTTTGTATTCTTTATTTAAAATTCTTGATGTTGAAAAAACGTGAGGAAAAAATTGCAAAATTTGACTTGTTTCATTAAAAAATTAATAATAAATAAAAATTTGTTAGATAAAGTAAAACACGTTCAGGGTTCTACTCTCAAAATAGTATATTTTTAAGAAAGATTATTTTTATAGCGAGGTTTATTCTAATAAAAAAGTAAAAAAATCTTATTTTACAGTATAAAAATGTTTCTTATTCGTCTCCGAGACCGCAGTCAGTGCAAATTGACATGTGATGCTCATCGCACATAGGTCGAATACCAGGTTTACATTAGGTTTTTATTTTTTTATGCTTGTTTCTCTTGCAGAGCAGACACCTTTTTCATCGGCAATTCAATATAGGTGCACATGCAATATTATTGAAATTTCAAAATACAACGAAAAAAATTAATTTTTTAATTTATCATTTTTTTAATTTTGTGGCGCTATGGTCACATTGGGTCCTTTGGCCCCCCCCCCCCCCACAAAAAAAACTTCCGCACTAATCAATGCCTACAGGCATTGATTGGACTGGAGCAACGTCGAACTTTAAAACCCTTTGAAACTTGGTTTAGTACCTTCAAAAAACAACAAATGGGCCCACAGGTTCCATTTTGAAATTCCACATTGATGGAACTTTGCCGTAAAGTTTGTGTGGGGTCCTTGGGACCCCCAATGACCAAAATGGGCTAAAGCATTACGTATTTTTTAAATGGCAAATTCTTTGCTGTTTTGCTTTAAACTATTGAATTTAAATTTTTCCAATCTGAAACTTTTCAATTTAGCAATATTTTTAATAACAAAGTGCAGAAAAATGAACTTTCGATGTATGCATGGAGTTCTGAATGCCTAAGTGAACGAAATTGATTTTCTCAATACCATTTTATGTAGAAATATCGTTTCAAATACAAATAAAAATTCGAAAGCTTTAAAAAATGCAATTATTTTAAAACGTTCATATACGGTTTTAATTAATATTCGGAGCAGTTTTAAATCTTCTCAGTGTATATTTAACTGTTGTGCTTTTCCCGGAATTTTAATAATTCAACCACTAGGAATCCTCAAGAATTTTAAATCAATCACAGAAATTTAAAAAAGTGAAAAAATCGTCTTCAAAGTGGCTTAACAATTCTACTGCATAATTTCTTTGCAGCATTAATTGCTTTGATCAGGTAACCGTAGAGCGAAAACAATATAGCTTATATTGTAAAAGAATGTTATAATCGAACCGCACCATTGGTTAATTCCGTTAAACTGTCAGGAGTTCCTTGCTGTTCAGTTAGAAATTTTACTATTTTTTTACTATTTTTTAAGACGCAACACGCTCCATAGTTGTATTCAAGATTAACATTGTACAGAAGGATTGGAGGTAAGATGTATATTTATACGTTGATAGATATATGTCCAATGGGAATTTGAATTGATAGGCAGCTATTATTTGGCTTGGTGAATCGAGTAACTGCCTCTCCTTATAGAATAATTCAGAACGACGACCTGCCTTCTTCGAATAGAATAGCATAAAATAGACAACAGACTCTTTAGTGATGCACCATTTGGTAAGAGGAACGTTACCTTCGAATCCTGGGTGATCGAAATTAGAGACGTTGAGTCGAAGGTCGTATGTGTTGCAAGTTGCACTGTTGGATGCTGAAATTTGATTCGGTTTTGATTTGAATTCCAAATTGGGAAAAACGATTGGAAAAAGTATTTGTAATTCATGTTGGCTGGACCATACCTACCTGGAACGCTCGTTAAATGTGATAATCCTTCAAAGTCGATAAATATTATATAAATATAAAAGGGCTATAAAATCGAGTACTCTCTGAAATTGTTGTAAAACTAAAAGTTTTAATAAAATGTTTTCAAGTTTGCGAGCCTTTTCTTTGGAGCTTAATTTAAATTAAAAAAGCCCCAGAATTTAAAAAAGCTAGTATTTCTCAAGGCCGGGAAATGCTGGAGAATTCATTTATTTTTTACTTAGAAGTTTGGTAATTCTTAGTTTTAGTATAAAAACCTATTTACGATCACTTTAACTGTAACTTGATATCATATCAAATAATGTGAAATTGAACGAGTTTGTTTGTTTGAAATCGTACGCTTTTGAACACAGTTAATTTCAAATTGTTCAATTTGGCCTGAGTTTGATCAAAAAGACTTCATATCTGTCGACTGGTACTTGTTATACTTTTTACTTCTAGTCGTATATATACCGACGCATCATATTTATAAAACAAAGAATGTTTTAGAAAATTTTGTACTCCAGGGTGGAAGAAAAATTTAAATTTTCCTATATTGGGCTATAAATCTGCATGGCAGCACAGTGAAATTTCCATATAAAAATCTCAATTTTCAACCAAAAAAAGATTCACTTTCAGGTAAAAATGAATTTTAGAATAGTTTAATTCCAGTTTAAAAAATTATTTTTTAACCAGTAAAAGCGAACTTTCAACAAAATAGTTAAATTTTCAACGAAAGAGATGAATTTTTTTATCAGTGGAATTCAACTTTAGACAAATTAGTGGAATTTTCAAGGAAATATTACATTTTCATTTTCCGAATATGAATTTTCAACAATAAAGTTAATTTTCAACCAAAATTATTGAATTTTCTATCCAAAAAAAGCGAACTTTAAACAACATAATAGTTGAATTTGAACCAAAAAGAATTAATATTGTAGTAAAAAAGAATAGTTTTAAAATTTATACCTTAAATTCTGAAATTTACCTTAATTCAGACATGAACGTAAATGAAGCAAAAATGTATCTTAAATGAAATTAAAGGTCACGTTAATTGAAGAAAACGTACTATATGATTCTGAAATTCAGATATTGACTTTGAATTCAGACCCATTATTGCTGAATTTTAGTTTATCTCTGAATCCAATTACATTTCTGAATTTAAGTTTTAACATTTTTAAGAATTTGTTTAATGTGAAACCTAATAATGAATCTTCAACTGAAAAAGTAAAATTTTCAGTTTAAAAACCTAATTTTCAACCAAGAAAGTGAATATTCAACTTTATAAAATAATTTTTTTCTAAAAGTGTTTATAAACTATGTCTATCTGTTTCGACCTCACTTTGGAATATTTACAACTTTTTAGAACCAAAAATTATAGTTTTAGAAAATTTGTCATTACAAGGCGAAATAAAAATGTCAATTTAAATATATTGGGCTATAAAATAATCTCTATGGTTATGGCAAATATTACTTTTTACTTTCGAAAAGTGTTTCTTCGGATATGTGTACAGTTCAAATTTTCGTGGAAACTTCATGATTTTTCGTTAAAAAAAAGTCGAAAATTTCTTCGAAAGATTAATTTTGAAATTTCAATATCATTGAAATTCATTACAGGCAATTGATCTTAAGAATCGAACCATTCTGCTACGAATTTGCTGATCAAATAAAACACCCGAAATCTGTATAAAAGCGTTGCATATTATTTTATTTCAATTTTATTATCAAATTAATCAACTGGTATTTACAGTGTGTGTAAAATCGAGACAGGATTAGGAAATTTTTCCTGCTTCAGTGGCTAAACTGAATTAAATCAGAACATATTTTCACTACTGTACCATCCCAAGGTACCTACTATTTTTTAGAAAGTAAAGCTTTTGTTCATGACTTTTGGGTGCCCAATTTTGAAAACTGTGTTTAATGAAACGAAAATTGAATTTCTATGCGAAAGTTATAAATGTGAATTTCTGAACACGGAAGCCAGGACCCGTAAACACGTTAAGTATAGAATCGGCCAATTACCGATCACGTTTCAGTAGCATTCTTGCCATATTCTGGTAGAGTACGTCAACGACTTATAATTTATAGGCTGCTAAATCGCGAGTAGAGTGTAATTCGTACTCGGGCAAAGGATCGTTACGCGTCCTTACGGGCTGTTGATGGGGTTCGCCCATTAATACACCAAACGATGTGATACGTGATGTTAGCATGGTGAATTGGTGAGGTAGCTTTGGCAATAAGCCAAGTGGTCGAAATTCGAGCAACGAGGATTCTTGGCACTTCACTGAGGAACAAGTATCGCTAATCCGATCAAAAAAGGCTATCCTCCTAACATGACACATTGCACTTAGGTCTTAGTACACGTATCCTGCACCCGGAAAATCGTTTAATTGAGTCGAAGAAAGATTTATCTCAATCTCAAAAAACAATATTTATTTAACTTCATTATCATTATTTTACCATTCATTTTGATATATAAATGAAGAGAAGGAATGTTAATTAGAAAGACTTATAAAGTGCTTTCTAACTATTGTTTCTATTCGAATAAATTTTAATATAGATATTTGAAAATTTGCTTTTGGTGTTTACGTAGCACGGATCGATATTTCTATACCCTTTGTTTGCTTTTCGTCTATGTACGAACATTCACTGAGAAAAATGGATTATACCCAGTAATTAAAAATATGTTATCAGGTATAATCTTGTACTATTAACAATAGGACTGCGATCCAGATTATACGAACTAAAATATACAGATATCAGAGAATAGATAATACAGGAAAAATTCTTGGATTATAAATTGAAACAGGAGATTTTTAAATTTACAATCTGAATATATTAAAGCCTATAATCTAAGATATTAGAATCCATAATTCAAGATTCCAAGATATTAAAATCAATAATCCAAGATCCTAAAATATAATATCCAGGATATTACGAACTATGATCCAAGGTATTATTAAATCTACCAACCTAAAATATTAAAATTCCCAGAGTTCAAAAAATCTAAAAAACATTATTGTTTCGTGTGTGACGGAGAAAATAAATTAAAATTTAAACGGCAACAAGTAATTCAAACTTCTTAAACAATTACGCAAGTACCGTTTGACACATTGCTCTATTCAGTGTTCTTTTTGATTTTCAAATGCAAAAAATCTGGTCAGCGATTTTGAGGTTACTTTATTTACTGAAGTGTCTGGGCAAACCGAAAGTATTTCATCAACTCTTGAAATTGATTGATTTTTTAAAATATAGACTGGTTCTAATCGTTGAATTTTTGGTCACACTTTGTATTATTTCCTGAATAATATATACATAATTTGCGAAGCATAGAACGCATGGAGCAGGACGCAGAGACAAAATGAATACGCGCGCATGCCTGCATGTTTTATAATCTCCAGATGTTACGAATGAATGTCTGAAGATTATAAGTATTTAACATCTCGAGATTATGTTTGGTAATATCTTCATATATTAGGAAAATATTATAGATTATACGCGATATAATACTTTTCGTTACGGAACTTGTAACTTGTAATATCCACTTCGTATAATCCATTTTTCTCAGTGTTCAAGTTTAATAAATTTATAAACAAGTTATGAACTAGTTTCTTAAATGATTATGAATAGGTAAACTCTTCAAATATTTACAGTCGCGACGTATTACTTTTTACCATCTACAGATACCAATATTAAATCATTTAGATTGGTGTCTTATAGTTAAATATATTAGCCTTAATATATAAATGTTACAGGTAAACATTCATTTTTCTTCGCGTCAATATGAAATATTTTGCAGTTCTCCAAAAATTGTATGTCTTTTTTTAGAATATTCTGAATCGTTGTGGAATTTTCTAGAATATTTTGGTTGATTTTGGAACGTTCTGGAGTAGAATTTTGTACGATGGTTCTTGAAAGATATGAAATCTTGTTAAATATACTGGAACACAGAAGAAAGCTGGGCTTACTTTTGCTAGATCTTATTTTTGTAAGTCTTACTTCAGGGGTTTCCCGGGCAACTTCATGTAATTTTCTTTTGTTTAATAATTAAATTAAAGTCCTTTTAACTAAAAAATTCTTTTTTTTTCTGCGAAATTTCTATCGTTTTTTAGAATATAAACATTGACTAACAAAAGGTTCTAGGTAGCCTATCTGGTCCCAATACAATTTTTCTTTATTTAAAAATGTTCTTCAAAATCGCGTCGTTTCGATTTTTGAATTGATACCTCTTCTGGCGATGATTTTGTTGTTACCGATGTTTTGGTGGCTTGAGACCATAGAGTTAGGAGCTTTTGTTATTTCATTCACACGGTCTTCTAGTAACATCCTCTATAAACATAAACAGTAAACAAAATGAATATAAATATATAGTGAAAAAAGTAAATTATACCGATTATAAGATCTGGGATTTTAAGATTTGGGGCAGCCATGTATAGATATTCTGTAATAAAATCTGGATATTAAGTTTTGAAATCCAGGATTTAAAAAATTACCATCTAAATAGTACGGCTTAATACCTATAGATTGTTGTCCCAAATTTTAAAATCCACTTTCAGAAAAGGAATTATATATTTTTCTCTGTGTATAATAACTTACTGAAGATCCATGGCATCCGCCTGTTTCAGATGTTCGATCTATAACTATAATTTAAGGACATGTGACACACTCAAATACCTATATTACCGACCTCACTTTTTCAGTTTACTGAGTTTTCTTTGAACTTAAGAAATTTTTGTTGGTAATAAAATATCGGACTGAAACTTTGGAAAATGTATCAGAAGAGCATAAACTGCGTTTGTGTACTTCATTTGAGTAGAAATTTCGCTATAAAATAATTTGCAAAGAAATTAAAACTGGGACCGTTTTTTGACATATTTTCTTTATACCTTGAAATTTTTTGAAACGAAGAACTTTTTTTATATGTGAAATTTCGGCCTCAAACTTGAGAAATGCAAGAGTCGACAGTAAGTTACGTTTATGTATGTTTTGTACACGTCACAGATATTTTAAATATAAGAAAAGTTCTTAGGTTAAAAAAATTTCGAGGTTATGTCCAAAAATGGTTTCACTTAATTTCTTTGAAAGTAATTTTTATGGAAATTCCGACTCAAATAAAGTACATAAACGTACTTTATGGTATTCTGATACATTTTGCAAAGTTTCAGTCCGACATTTTATTTACAAAAAAAGTTCTAAAGTTAAAAAAAAAATTAAGTGAACTGAAAAAGTGAGATCGGTAATATAGGGATCTGAGTGTGTCACATGTCCTTAATAAAGAGATAGAATTTAGAATGGAAAAATGTGGAAATATTATTATCAAAATTGAAGAATATTAAAAAATTTCGTAGAAGATTATATCTCAAAATCTGTTAACAACTATGTACTTACGCGTTGTTATCTTCCGTTAGTACCCATACCGTTACCCCTTTCTGAAAGTTCCACCTAGGATTCACCTCTGATTCAGTCTCCCACGAGAGAAGTCGCTCTTACTTTCATTCGATTTCCTGAATTTTACCATAAATCAACACTAAAGTATAGAGAGAAATTTCCAGTGGTTTCGCGTATTCACTCGAGTTTATATTGTAACACTCCAGAGAAGTCTGGATTTCATATATCTTGAGTAATAAGTGGTGAGACACTTTTTTTTTACTAAATAAATCATTTTTGATTTCGAAATACAAAACCAGATCTGAACTAATCAAAATTTCCACTACTTTTCATTTCTTCTCTTGTTATTATGTATTCTATTTAGTATTTTCATATTTAACTTCTTTTCTCAATAAAGGTTTTAAATTATGCCTTCTGTGCGAATTTGATCACAGTAGTCTGATAATAAACAATAATTCAGCTCATTGTACCTTTTTATCATGGTTGAACGATGCAGTTATTGAGTTAATTATACTGATGTTGTAATGAACGTTATGTGCAGATGGGTTCGTGTCCTGTCATAATGCGACATTGACATCATTGAATGAATGATGCACAATGAGTATTGAAGAAAATTGAAAAAATTCGAATTTTTACTGATAAGAATTTTTCTATACTTTGATACACAAATGTTTAAAATAATGTATTCACATTCGTTCTGATGTTTAATAATATTTAACTTATCCTTTCAGATTAAATTACTGATTAAAATAACAAAAAATTGGTTACAGACAATGAAATAAGTGTAGTTCTTCCTCGCTGAGGATGAAATCCTGACAAGGCTAGCCACCATGATGGAACCACCTCTAACAAGTAAAGTATTGCGGGCTCCTAGTCTGAAAAGAGGCCAGGAAAACGTAAGGATTCAAGATAGGGTGAGTAAATGAAACTATTTCTTGAATTGCAGTATCCTCGTATAGATTATAGATACTACCCTAGTTCGAATCTTCCTTCCTCACCCTTGACCCTGCACGTGTACCATTTACGTGTGGTTTAGTTTTACTTTCTAGAATTTAGAGAGTCAACACAGGGTGGCCACTAAATCAAAAATCGTGAAATGACTCGCAATTTTTTGAGAACAGGATATGACAGTGAATTTTTGTTTTAACCGGGAATTTTACAAATTTTTAGAAGTATAATATATTGAATCACTTGCGATATAACACGATATAATGCAATTTAAAATAATTTCGATATTAACATTTTTTCGATGATAAGATCAATTGTTAAATGTTTTATTATGAAATCATTCAATTTACAATGGTAATTCTAAAATCCATAACTTTCAAAACTTTTCCATTTATGGTCATCATTTTTTAGCATAAATTTCCAATTCAAAGAATTTTAAAATGCAGTCTTAAACAAATAGCATTAAAAGCGTTTGCGTTAAAAATGTTTTTATAAAAACCGTTTTAAGTGGCGCAGCTGTAAATTTTAATCAATTAATGATTCTAAAATCTGAACTGAAGTCCGAGTGTTGAAAATTGAGCAATAATCGATTTCACAAGAGAATTCTGAGCCTGTTCAAAATGAATCAATTTACGGGTTTTAACGTTGAAAATGGAACTGTTTTAATTAGATAGTCTTAGTTAGTTGAACTCATTCAATTTGGAATTTTGTAATTAAAATAATAGAAACATTTTTCAATATTTACAAAGATTTGACTGTTCATTTAAAGTCAGTAATTCTAATATAAATATTCTAAGCTGAACAACTTAAAATTGAAATGTTTGGAATAGCCTGAAATCGTTCAAATTTCAGAGTGTTATATGTGAACTTTCAACGTTGCAAATTTTAATGGTTCAATTTAAAAAAATTGTAATTTGTAAGTGAAAGTATTACATTTTTAATGATAAATAACAATTAAACAATTATTAAATTAAAATGACTTAAAATTAAAATAAAAATTGAATTTGAAAGAATCTATTTATGCAAAAAACATTTGAATCTCACTATTCTAACTTTAAGAGAAAGGGGAGAAAATATTCTGTATTTAATTTGTTTTAATTGGAAGAAGAACGGTTTCCTTCTTAAAATCTTTATTGGTTTAAAGTTTGTGAAATTTGGTATTTTTAACATTCAGGTGAATTAGGAGGAGCACGTAATACCTGAAGAAAAATAATAATATTTACGGTAAGGGGGGGGGGGGCCGCCAAGTTAACAGTCGATGATTTTTTTTAAGTTAATAAGATGTGGAATTGATCCATTTTTTCTCATTTTGAGTTCTACATTTTTGTATATCATACATTGTAAAAAAGATTTGTGTAAAATTACAAAGTTTCGGAAAATTATATATTGTATCATTGTAAATATCACACACTTCACTGTGTGATTTTACAAAAGTATGTGAAATTACATCCTCTATCGATGTAAATAAAAGAACCCTCGAACAGCAGTGTAATATTACACACTCGATAAAAATAAAATTACATATTCTCTCGTACGGACTTTACATTCAGAAGGAAAAATTCAGTCGCAGCGTGTAAAAATACCATGCGTCGGTAAAATCACTTTCCTGTGATTGAAAATTACATCGAGATTTTTAATTTTACCAAAGATCTTTAATTTTACCCTGGCGGAAACTGTAAAATTTTTGATTTATAATTAATTTAAAATTTACAATAATTAATCATATAATATTTGAATACGAAAGCATCTCTCGTCTTCGTTGTTTATCGATGCCTTCATTTTTCAATTTTGGAGCACTTTTATTCTTAATGTGAGGAAATTGACAGCTATGTTCAACTTTTTTGACAGCTTTCACACAAAAATAGACCGAATTTGAGCTATTCCTATTTTGCCTTTTACATTTTCTGCTATTGGAACGGAAAAATTGTGGTTATTAAAAACGTATATTTCATATTTTTGTTACGGAATATTTAAAAATCAAAAAAATACCCATAGTATCTTATGTGTTTTAGGTGAGTGGTAACGTGTCCGGCTTGTGTTCCTTCAATCTCTATGAAATTCTACGAAGTTTGTGCTTCGAGTGTTCGAAACCTGTTGCCCTGATAAATTTTATTCTATTTTATTCTTTCACATAATGAATTTTACATTTTCGAGTGTAAAATTATCGGCCGAATTGGAATATGACAACAGATTCGTAAAGTTACTCCGATACACGAGGGTCCTTTTATTTACATCCACCAGAGATGTAAAATTCAATACATTTTTTACAGTGTATTATTGTAAGTAACAAAACAATGATTTGGTAATTTAATCATTTGTAACGAGCTGTATTTCGTCGGTTTTTCCCCAACCGAAGGGCAAAGACGACCGCAGATTTTTATGAAAATTAAAACATCTAAAGATTGCAAAATATGATGGTTGGCTTCTGTCATATTTCATGTACTGGAAAAATTACCTTTAAAGATATTCAGGAAGAAAAATAAGTTATTTTGAATAAAAATAGAGACATCTGTAATATAACCTCTTATTCGTTGACATTTCACTAGAAACGGACTTTACGCGTGGTTTCTACCGTAACAATACAAGAAACCTGCATACCGACCAGATTAAGGATAATAATATTCAATAGTGTCGTCGGGCCTGTCCCCATGGCCAGGCCTCAATTATTTATGAGATTTGATATTTTTTGGACTTGAATGGTGTCTAATTAATATAATAACATTGTGTCATATTGTTTTATCTGTCAAAACATCAAATTTTTATACTGTAAGTATTGTTACTATAAAGTTGAAAACTTTATACTTCTGTCAGCGAATCTTCCATTCCTTCATGGTAAAACTAATTTCTGTATAATTTTTCTTTTACAACGTAAATTTTCAAGATTTTAGTAAGTAACACTATATCGATAATCAAATAGATTTATTTAATGCAAAGTAGAACAAAATTTTTTTAAAATAGCGATGATTTAAGAAAAGTCACTTGTGCCCCATCGGTTGGCGCTGCCCGCCCCCTTACCTTCTGTGCTTTCGTCACTCATAAAAGTACATCTACTAAAGAATGGATAGAATTTTCTTCAGTATAAAAAATGGCGTTCAAAGAAGGTCTGTAAGAAATTTTGTTTAAAGCAAAGAATGAAAAGGTCGAGTTTCTCTCGAAGAGCTTGGCATTTATCAATCAAATATCATAAAATGGTTTTTAAAGAATGATTTTCAGTTGATGTGATTAATTTTAATCTGAAGGTATTAAAATGGAAAGCGATGTAATGAAGAGCACGCGTCTTGATATTATAATTTATATTTTATATATATATTATATTTTATATTTATACCAAAGCAGAATGCGTCACTTATCACACGTGACTTTCGTAGTGATAATGGCTCACTGCCATTGATCACCGGATATGTTCATGTATAATGAAGCAGAACCCATGGGATTTGACGTCATGAAGGCTAGTCCTTTTCGGCGAACCATTCCTAAATCTACCTCAGGGATGGGCCTTAAGTGGTTAATTTAAAGCAGGACAGATAAGGGGCCATCCATATACCACGTGTACAATTTTCCACCACTTTTAACCCCCCCCCCCGTGGACAGCCGTGCAGTTTTGACCCCCCCCCCCGTACTTTGTCCACGTGGACATATTTTATGAAAATATAGATATTATTAGTCTTCAAAATGTCCGGGAGCTCGCGACAATTCCATGGACGTCCTTTAGTACTCAATAAAATTTCGGATTCTTTTGTTTTCATAGTCAACAGTTCGAAATTCGTTGAGTGGCTAACAGGTGGTCGTGCATTTTGAAACAATTTATCGTTAAACCGTCGAAAGTTCGAGTGAAAAAACGTCATTTTAGTACTCTCCATACCCACGCGGAATGATTTTTGGATGCTAGAAACTAACGAGAAGTTTGAATGACAGCTCCTGAGTGGTACCAAAGTTGACTAGCAGGCTGTCAAAAATGTAAAAAATTCGAGTGAAAAAGCGTCATTTTAATACTCTTGAAACCCATTGGGGACGACTTTTTGGTGATAAGAATTAACAAAAATTTTAAATGGCGGCTTTTGAGTGGCGCCAAACTTGACTGGCAGGCTGTCAAACATATAAAAAAATGACAGGATCACAATTAGAACCTTTATTTTAGTACTTCTGAAACCCATTGATGATGATTGTTTAGGTGATGAAAATTTTAGTTAATGAAAATGACAAAACTTTCACTCCGTTGCTGATTAAAATGTCAGTCAACTTTGGCACTACTCAGGAGCTGCCAGTCAAATTCTTTGTTAGTTGTTTGCACCTAAACAATCATCATCAATGTGTTTAAAGAGTACTAAAATAACGTTTTTCCACTTGAATTTTCGACATGCTAGACAGCCTGCCAGTCAAATTTAGCAGGACTGAGGAACAGCCAATCAATTATTATCTTACTTTTTAGCACCTAAAGAATCATCCCCAATGCGTTTCAGGAGTACTAAAATAACTGTTCTAATTTTTATCCTGTAATTTTGTATATGCTTGACAGTCTGTCAGTCAACTTTGACATCACCGAGAAGCTGCCAGTCAAATTTTTTGCTAGTTTTCAGTATTCAAACAATCATTCCCAATGGGTTTCAAGAGTACTAAAATGACGTTTCTTCTCTAGAATTTTTGGCATGTTTGACAGCCTGCCAGTCAACTTTAGCACCAGTCAGGAGCTGTCAGTCAAACTTCTTGTCAGTTGTTTGCACCAAAACAATCATCCCATATGGGTTTTAAGAGTAATAAAATGAAGGTTCTAATTCTCCTCTTGTCATTTTTTTAAAAGTTTGAAAGCCTGTCAGTCAAGTTTGGCACCACTCAGGAGCTGTCATTCAAAATTTTTGTTAGTTCTTTGCACCTAAAAAATCACCCCTAAAGGGTTTCAAGAGTATTAAATGGACGTTTTTTAACTCGAATTTTTGACATGTTTGACAGCCAGCCAGTCAACTTTGGCACCACTGAGGAACTGCCAGTCAAACTTCTTGTTAGTTTTTAGTATACAATCATTCCACGTGGGTTTGAATAGTAATAAAATGACGTTTTTTCACGCGAATTTTTGACATATTTGACAGCTTGCCAGTCTACTTTGGCACCAGCGAGAAGCTGCCAGTCAAAATTATTATTAGTTCTTAGCATTTTAAACAATTATCCCCTGTGGGTTTCAAGAGTACTAAAATGATGTTTTTCACTCGAATTTTTGACCAGTTTAACGATAAATTGTTGCCAAATGCACCAACAGCTGTTAGTCAGTCAACGAATTTCGAACTGTTGACTGTGAAAACAAAAGAATCTAAAATTTTAGTGAGGAACGTGAGCTTAAACATGATTTGAATTTCAAAGAAAAGGTCGTGAAAAAATTATAATAAAAATAAGAATTATATATTTTGCGCGAGCATAATATAAAATTTCGAGTATACCTAGAATATACCTTGTCTCATTTCAGTATATTTTTCACAGATTTAGGGCAATGTGTGTCCACGTGGATTCTAGCCCGACCCCCATCGTGGAAAACGTGGAATTTTTTCATACCCCCCCCCCCCTTCTTCCCTCCTAAAGTGCCTACGTGGTATATGGATGGCCCCTACGTGTATTAATGTGTCATCTAACTTGGCTAGTTATAGAACATGAATGAATATCATCGAATTTTCATAGCTATAACATTATAATAAATTTAATTTATCATAAAAATCGTGTTCACCAAGAAAATTCCAAAAAATTCGCATGAAACCCCAAAACATTTTTTCAACATTTTCTATAGTTTTAGAGGAACTTTTTCCACGATTTGCCGGACATAGTGTCAGGCAACTCTTGCGACTCCTTTGGGATTTTACTCAGACTTTTGTCGTGAAATTGACCAGAAAAAAATGTTTGAATGACCTAACATGTAAATTTGAAGAAATTGTGCAGGCAATTATTTGGTTTCCAAAATGAAATTTTAAGAAAATACATTTAAGAAACTTGCAGACATATTTGTGACTTTTTTAGTTTCTAGATATTTTTGTGGGATACTATAGAAAATACCGACAGTTTTATGAATATATTCACTATTAATTCATTTCCTAAAAAACTCAAAAAAAAATTATCGAGAAAACTTCGGAAGGTTTCAGTACACGTTTGAGATTTGATTGGACACAGATTAGCCGTAAATCGTAAGGAAAAAATTCCCGGAGACTCTCCATTAATTCCCCAACCAATACTTGTGTTTTATGAAGAATTTTTTTCGATAATTACAAGAAGCCTAAACCCTAAACCTTTCAGAAGATTCTCAAGAATTGTCTGGAAATTTCTGGCCAATTTTTTAAAGATTTTCTTGAAAAAATGTTATGGCAAAAGTTCGCAGAATTATACTAGAAAACACTCAACAATTACTGAGAAAATATTTGGACATTTCCTGAAAATTTTCCACGAATTTTACCGATAAATTTTTGGTAAAAGCAAGTGAATTTTTGATAAATGCTCGAGAACCTAAGAGTTAATTTTTTTTAGTCAAATTTTTGAATGAACTTAGGAAAATCATTCTGTTTTCCTCAAAATTTTAGTCGCATTTTAAATAACTTTTAGACAATTTTCCAGAATTTTTTTTTATAAATTTGTCCAAAAGATTTAGGGAACAAACGCTCCAAGAAAACTTAGGAAAGTCAACACATTCCTTGGTAGCCTATTCAGAATTTTATCGAGAGTTGTATAGAAATTTCCTGAAAATTTTAGCTTAATTGTAGAATATTTTTGAATTTTGAGTTCTCAAAAATAAATCGAGAAATGGCAGGAAATTTTCTTTCAGGATTAAATTCATCATTCTGGAAAAGACCATAGGTAACAGAATTTTCATCTTGAAGAAAAAAAATTAGTTACTATGTAAAGTAATTGCAATGGTATATTGATTAAAACATATTTCAAGAGTAATAAGTTCCCTTTTCCAAAAAGTAAAAGTCAAAATATAAAAATATAAAAAAAAAATTGTATCAACACTTACTACATAAGTAATTTTCATAAAACCACTCTTCGTCTTATTAAAAATTCTGACGTCTTGAACTATGTAGGAATCTACGACGTAGTCCACGTTACAAACTACGTCATTTACTACATATTTTACTATGTATAATCTTTTGTAAACTATGCTTTAAAGAGCTGCATGAAACTTCTGGTAACGATAATAATTAAAGCCTATAAAAGTTAACAGTTTCAATTAAATCAAGAAATAAATTCTTCTGAAATCCGATTTCCAGAGAGCATATTCTGTTTATATATGACCTTTCGGGAAATTTACTAGTTTCCCGAAGATATCAACCTTATTTTAACCTCTTTTCCGAGTGACGTTTATCGAAATTTTTTCTTAGTTTTCATGATACTCAGATTAATTTTAAATAATAAGATACAGGTCATGATTGAGCTGATATTTTTCTTTACTGAAGGATGTTTCTATTCATTGTATTTTTTTATTATTTTATAAAATTATTGTCCTTTCTCTTGATTGAGCTTATTTTCAGTGTTTTACTTAGGCTTACCCATTTTTTATCGCAACTTATGTTTTAATCGAATAATAACAGCGGAAAAAATTATGTTCAGAATCGATTTACTTTTGTGCTTTAAATTAAAAAAAGAAACAATTGATAAGGTGTTATTGAATATTTTCTGATAATGCCACTGAATTACAGATTAGCAGTGATTTACACTAATGGCTGGTATGAAATTATGGCTATTAGCCAGTTAAATTGCTTTAAGGCTAAGCTAAGCTGTGTGAGTATTGAAGTATGGAGTGACAGGTGGTCAGTGGAAAACTGGTAATCTTCTTTATCGGCTGTAGTAAACTTTAAAAATCCCAGTAGTAGGCGCCCTCTGCAGTACTATGATTAAATAATGGTCGTTTTATAACTCCAATGGTTACAGGCACTCAGTTGAATAGCATTTGAAAGGGCAATTCAAGTGATTTTTCAAAATTCGCCTCAACAGGGGGTTTATGAATATCAAATCCCATTTTTATTTAATCAATTGTTTTTAGAATTTAAATAGTTACAT
>NC_046663.1:106101333-106113121 GCF_010883055.1 Belonocnema kinseyi | reverse complement strand
TAATTGTCGCTTATGTTTATCTACATTCACGTAAATTCTACACATTACGTAAATTTTATTTCTTTCTACCAACAAAGACCAAATAATTATACTTCAATATAAAATAAGAAATAAAAGATAACGTGAATAGTACTTACGTTTTGAGAGATAAAAATTAGAAATGAATTATTCGACAATATCACAATTTCATTATACATTTAATGCCGTGGATAGAGGCCAGTACCGACAGAAAACTTTTTGCTGATAAAAAAAACATATTTCCAGCATACCACAGAGACTGTCAGGCGTTTAAGAGTAAAGTTGTGTGCTAGAAATAACGTTAGTCAAATACAGAGAAAACGAAAGATAAAGTTGATATCGATCTGGCCAGATAAACTTTACTTGAATCGAAGATAATTTCCGATCTTTTACCTTACCTGGATAAATTTTCGACTTATAATTGCTCCTTTTTATTCGAGATGTATCGAGAATTGCTACGCCAGCGCTATCTGTCGTCGTTTCACTTCAATTAATTTGAGAGAAATGAGGATTTCCATCAGTTACTTTTTGCGCTTTTTGCTAAATGCTATTAAAGAAGTTCTAATTCATTTACAATAGTGTATTTATGTCGGAGGAGATACATAAGTAAGAACAATTTTTTTCGTGTTTTATGTTGTTGATTCTACATGTTATACCAAAATTTGCTCACTTTCGCATGACGCAGTAGACGAAATCAGAATTATTCTCGTAACCTCGGTGAAACTTTCACCGAAATATGCTTAATTTGTAACCGTTGGGTATTCGTTGGGAATGGAAGGCACCTCTGTCGCTGGTCATAGAAATAACGTTGGTCAAACCATTTTCAACGTCTAATGGGGGCGTGACGCCACCCCTGCGCTTAGGCATAGAAATAACATTTGTCAAACTCCTACCCCTTTCCTATCTTTCGCAGGGGCGAGAAGGCATACCTGTAAGAGGTACGTCACTGAAGTTTGCAACGTTTTAAAAAAACGGATTCACAACAAAATTTTTTTCACGAGACCGAAAATTTGAAATTTTCCAATATTTTAGGGGTTGAAAACGGTGTTCTCGATGAGATAGGAGAATGAAACTTCTTTTTAGTATCATTGGACATCAGATGGAACCATTCTGAAGCATAAAATTTTAGGTCTGGATGTTAGGCGATTTTTCCGATTTTTCATTATATTAGGGGTTGAAAACGAGGGTGTTTCGGATTGAGATAGGATAATGTCTGGAAGTTAGGGGATTTTTTAGCATTTTTCAGTTTCATTATATTAGGGATTGATAACGAGGGTGTTCCGGATGAGATAGGGGAATGAAACTTTTTTGAGTATCTTTGGGCATAAATAGAATGATTCTGTAGCATAAAATTTTTGGTTTGGATGTTAGGGGATTTTACCGATTTTCCATTATGTTAGGGGATGAAAACGAGGGTGTTCCGGATGAGATAGGGGGTTGAAACTTTTATGGGTACATTCGGTCATCAAATAGATCTATTTAGAACTTTCAAATTTTAGGTCTCGCGCAAAATTTTTTTTTTGTAAATTCGTTTTTTTTTAAACGTTGCAAACTTTAGCGAGGTAAAATTGTCATAGAAATAATATTGGTCGAACCTCTAACCCTTTCCAAAGCCTCGTGGTGAGGGGAAGGCATCGCTGTGACTGGTCATAGAAATATTGTTGGTCAAACATTTATCCCGTTCTAACGTCCGTGGGGGCGGAAAGGCACTCTGTGACTTAGCGTTAGTTAACCCCTTACCCATTTCCAATCTCTCGTGGGGGTGGAAAGGTACGCCTGTGAAGGTCATAGAAATGTCTCGTTGGGACAAGATGGCATCTGTGACTGCTCACAGAAATGACGTTGATCAGATTTACAACAATAATAATGTAAAAATGTAATAAAAGATGTAATGAGAATGTCATAATTTACAATAATGTTGTGTAAAAATGTACAGGCTGAGAACTTTTTGCCGGTATCGGCGGATACATTTTTTACCGGTATCGACAGAGAAGTTTGTTGCTGGTACCGGCAGAGCATCCACTGTCCATGTTTAATGGACAGAACTTGCGTATTGATAAACAAATTTTTTGGTTGATCAAGAATCGAAATCCATATGGCTTAATGTCTCTTTTTAATATTTGAAAGTAAATTTTTTAATCCAACATTTGCTTTAAAAAAAATTGTGCAAACAAATTGCACAAGAAGGTATAAAAAGAATTATGTTCATTAAAAACTGTTGTTTAAAAAAATAAATACACAAGAAAATCAATTTGTGAAAAATAATTGAACAAAAAGAGTTGAAATAAGAAAAATATGCTTTCACACTGTAAAATGGCTCATTAGAGACAGATATACCACAATTGAAAAGAGAAGTGTTTAGGATGTCTCCTTTTTTTCTCCCTCTTTTTTCAATCATCATATCTGTCTAATGAACCGTTGCACAGTGTTGTTTGAAAACATATTTCTCTTATTTTGACTCTTTTTGGACAATTATTCTTCACAATTTGATTTTTTTGAGTGTTTGTTAAAAAAACACTTTTTTAAGGAACGTTATTCTTTTTAAGTCTTCTTGTGCGATTTTGTTGCACAATTTTTTTTTCTTAAATTTATGGTGATTAAAAAAAAAGTACTTTTAAATGGTGAAAAAAATTTACTCTGCGACAGTACAATATATATATATATAATTTTGTTCACTGTCTAATTTTTTCACCTAGTTTTACAAATCTATTTTTTCGAATCTTTCGGATTATGAAACGACATCCGCTGTCTGCGGATCGCACTTAAGAGGCATTGATATCTTGTTCCTCTATTCTACTTTCTGAAGGTAAAGTCGTACTTCTCACCCACGTGGGGCCGAAATCTGAATTGTGTGCAAATTACCCCGTGGGTCGTACAGGCGAGTCACTTGCGCTTATCTTAATCACGATTCAGTCTGGCCATTCTGTAATTTTGACATTAGCATCGCGTATTTAGGGTTTCAATTCTAATTTACTACATTCTTACGTTATGAATCAGAAATCTGATGTTAGGCCTCTCATCTCCCTATTTTTGCCTTATTTATATTCTGTTATTTGCCGCATATAGTAAACTATTTTTCAATTTTCCTTATTTGCAGTCAACGTATATTTTTCTACTAATAAGTAAGGCAAAAAATATTTTAAATTATAGTAGATGGGCACCGGGTTGTAGCTGTAGATTTTCCTTACCAACATTCACCGATAAGAGCTTTCGAGGGTTCGTGTTCGTGTTCGTGCTAAAATTGACAGAGACATATAAAAATATATCCTTAAATTTAAAGTATTATAGAATATAATTAATAATCATCAATAATAATTGAAATAAATATTTAAATAGCTGCATAGGCTTTCATACAATTTTAATTTAATTTTAATTTCAACCGATTTTCAGTAATGTGTAACTTTAATTTAAATATGCAGAAAGTTTTATCCCAGAAAAAATTAGAAAAAGCATAATAGGCTAATGAAGGACCTTATGTAATAATTAGATATCCTTAGAAGATATTCTGGAATTCTGAGTCTTACTGGTATCTTCCATTTTAGACACTGATCCATTTTGAAGAAGTTTAAAATTTTAATTTCACCAACTTGTTTAGTTTTAAATGTTTATAGTTTATGATCATAAAATGTTGAACACCTTTTTCGAATTAATAGGTATAATCGATATATGTAATTCTCATTGTTTTTTTATAGTTCAATTTTGAATATTTAATTTGCATTATTTTTAATTTGAAATAGTCAAAATTACAAATTTATCTTTTAAAATAATACAAATGGTTAGAAGTAAAAATTCTTGAATTATGAAATTATGGAATTGAAAATTATTCAATTTTCAAGATTAATATTTCTAATTTATGTAATTTTGAAGGTGGTTTTTTTTAAATAGCTCAATAGTTTGAAGATATACAATTGAACAATCTTCAATCTTAAGGATTTACAATTTCATATTCGTCAATTTTGAATACAGTGAAACCCTTTAATAGCCCTTCCGAGAATTGACGCCACGCCGCATGTAGGTGTAATAGGAGCTGCGCGGGGTGCGCGGGATCTGTGGTTGTCACTCAGGCGAGCATTCAGACGTAAACGAACAAAAGCGGAGCTGGTCGTAATGATTTGCTATAGAATGAGCGCTATAGAAGAGTTTCACTGTATTTGCAATTGAAGACACTTCAATATTTAATGTTTAGAAAAGAAAATGATGCAGTGGTGAATTTTTTTCAGTAGTTTCATTTTGTAGATTAAAAATTCGAATTCAGAGAATTCAGGAAATACATAGAATTCAGGAAATGAATGAATTCAATGCAAAATGTAAGGATTTTAATTTACTATATATTATTTTAGAGGTAACCAAACTGTCAAAGTGCAGTTTTAACGGAATAGAATTTCTTGTGAACCAAGAGTGAGTAATCATATTCCTCGATTCCTGAAAGTGCTAAAACCATGCTTAACTCATTTTCTTCAACAAATGGATTTATCATGTTTTGTTCGCTTACTCCACGTATATTGGTATACATTTGAAACAGTTTCAATGTGAGCTGGCAACGGGCTTTATCCGAGGCTTTATCAGTCCGCTTGTAACACTAGGCTTGTCGAGATAGACGACATAAGTTGTGTTTTTACACGCAAAATATAGCACGTGGCACATAGCCGTACGATTTCCGGTTGCAAGTAACGGTACAATATATTGATTGTTTCACGTCTTACCATCAGGGTCTGGTGTGAGTGCAGATGCCCGTGCTTATTATTAAGCACATTACTCTTTTCCTTGTGAACTTACATATTTTGCAAGCCGCCCCTAATCAACTTGACGTTTTAATAACCTCTTTCTATTCTTCATTCTATGCTCTATGCAATAAAATTCTCCAAAGAATAAAAATCTCATTACTCATTATGACTAAGATAACTTCTACTTCCATTATGGTGTGAGTGGATTATATTATGAGATATTGTTTATAAAAAATTATTATATTTTTAAAATAAAGATTGTTTTATTTTTAATCACATTATTTTCCTTGATCCTATCTTGAAGCGCGGTATTTTCACATTTTCAAGTGATGAAGGGGATATTTAGCTCTAAATTGGACATCAATTTTGCGAGCACTGATATATTAACTTAATCCAGGGTAAACTTCTTAAGCCCAGCATACATGCTTTTGGAATTCGGATTTTTTACTTTGGTACACAAAAAAAGTTGGGATGATTTTAATTCGAATAAATTGACCCTTAATTTGTCACGTAATAAATGTCATAAAGTGTAATTCCGGCAAGGGCAGAAATAAGACCTGAAAAATAAGATGCAACAAAAGTTAGGCTAACCAACGATATTAATTCTTGATTTGGCTACAAATATAATCGGAAACGAATCAACGATACAGGGAAAAACTTTAAAACAAATTTGCAGCATAATTTATTTTCAACACTATTATTAATAAACCCCATTTTAAAATCATTAAAGCCAAGATATTATAACTCAACTCACAATTATGGAAGACGGAAGTCTGAATATAGCGTTAATTGAATAGGAATATTTTTAGTAGAGGTTTGAAATTTATGATTTGATTTCAGTTTACGTTGAAATTAAAGACATTAAAAATGGCGAACTGAAATACAAATAATTGCAATTAATGACAGAACTTGGCCTCAAATTTGAATAAATTTCCAAAGTTTGGATTTGATTTTTCAATATTTTTCGGTTTGAAGTATACATTTTCTCCGTGTAGATGTGTGCACATTCCACATATACAGATTTTGTGATGAAAATTTGAATCGTAAAAACAGTGACACGACTTTAAAATTTTGTGTTAACTTCGAAATCAAAGCACAATGCTGATTCCATAAAATTTCAGTACCCTCTGCTCTACTGAAATATCATGACTTTTCTCCGCATTCTTTTTGACATTGCGCAGAAACGCTGCGAGGATACAAAACATTCAATTTATAACTATGTAGTGACAAATATGATACAGATATATTTATAGGGATTTGGTCTAAAACAATTATATGTTATATCTTTTCATAAGGGGTTCTGTGATGTTTGTAAGGCCTTGTTCCTAATTCACGGAGTATATTTTTGTCATGCAATCTAACTTGTATTTTAAGTGAAGAATTACTTATAAAATCACAGGGACAGAAAAATTACATTTTACAAAAAAATGCCCGTTTTTTCAATTCTGAGAAATAATTTAAAATTTCACGAATGATTTTAAGTTTAAATTTAAAGTTGTAAAGATGTAGACATTTATAAAAAAATATTCTTGCAATTCGGCAGAAACAAAATTTTAGTAAGCAGTTTTGATTACAAGAGAAGAAAGTTTTGCTCATTTGAAAATATTTTTTTACTCGTCAAAATGGTTTCTTAGAACGAACATGTCTTTTTGCCGTTTTGGCATCGTAATTTTTTAATTAAAGCGAAGGGCAAATTTTGTTTTAATTGGATATCAGCAAGCATTAGTTTTGCTTTGCGTGTTTTTATTTCCTGAAGGTCTTTGCCTGGAAGGGTGAGAGAAAAGCTTTTAAGCAATATTGCGGTTAGCGGCTGGCGGTGAATGTCCCTTAAACCACAAAACGGACACACCTTAAATTGGAATATTTGTCTTCTTTCCCCATTTTCGTGGGTGTTTGCTATTCGACCATACGATCGCTTTTGACATGCACATACCTTCCATTCTATAGAAATATAAATCATATCAAGCATCACCTGATCAGCATTTATTTCCCGAAGCGTGTCTGCTTTCCGTTCTCTCGACTACTAGTTCCTTTTATGTTGTAATTTTATCTGTATCATATTCAAAAAACAAAAAAGTAGACCAATTTTTTGTTGAATGGACTCTGCATTATATTATATTCACAGCCAATTTTCAACCCCTTTCCGAGCTCAAACGACATACCCAGGCGGAAATATTATATATAGTTTATATATAGTGTGAAGTATCAGGATCAGGGTGCAGTTCCGAATAGGTGAACGCCACGATTTCCTTCACACTGCGTATACTTATGTATTTTGACGTGCTGATTACGAAAATGGTAGTGAAAATTGGCGACTCGGCGATTTTCATGGTGAAATTGCGAAAAAAAACCATAAAAAATATGGTTTTTTGCGTTTATCTCAGCCAAGATGCAAAATCTCGCAAAATGTTTCCAATAAAAGTTGTAGATCGTACAAAAATACACATTTTTTGTGTGTAACGCATTTTTTTCTACGAATGATAGTTTCCAAGAAAATTAGTGATATCTCGATTTTTATGAAAAAAAAACAATGAGCATTCTCCATTGGTTTCGGTTGGGTACCTACTCACGCTTTTCACCACGGGAAGGTTGGAGTATTTTGAAAAGCATTTTTTTGTGTTTTTAATTGTTTTGTTTTACTTTTATGATTTTTAAATATATTTTAATTTATTTTAATTAGAAATTTTGAGTATATTCTATTTATTGTCTTGAATTGTATACTGCTTATAAGTTTTTTTATAATAGTCTCCTGAGTATATTTAGTGGCCAGGGTAATATGCTTTTATGTTAGTAATTAATTCTTTAAACGGATCAGCAACTATTTTCTTTACGCGTCGCCGCCACAAAAATTCGCAGGGATGCTGTGCAATTTTGCTCTTAAGCACTCCTCCTCGTGAGAGAAATCGTCGCATCCACCGCCAAGATGACTCGATGTTTTGTGTGTGCGCTTCGGAATCGGGATCCACAAATTGTTCAGAATGATTCAGAGTTTTGTGGACAAATCAATGATCTTCGAGATTAATGTATCCCTTCCAACAATCGGTGTGGTTTCTGTCCCTTCCGCTACATGCTTTTTTATTAATGCAATTAAAGTAGCCTGTTCTCTCTTATTATTGGGACAGATTTCCAACTGATAGTTGTAGGAATGTCCTCTATGGATCATTCTGAGAATCCATGATCCTTCTACTGCACGTCCTCGCTCGTATTTTCGACGGCCCATTTTGCACTCATCGATTTTAACAACTTCACCGACACCGCCGATGCGACCATCCTCTTCGAAGTTGCTGACAAGAGCAAGCATGCAGACCTCTCTACAAAATGAGAAGCGGTCTGAAACTGTTTCTCGAGAAATCGATTGATTGTTTATAATGCTGCTTTCCCGGATCGTTTGTTCAAAATTAAAATTTAACACAAAACAATACGTAATGAGCATACAGGCCGATGCAGAAATGCGGCACCTCTCAAACCACGTGTTTTCTGCAACGATAATACTGTGACGATATTTGTTTATTTTATAACAAAGGAAGGATCCGCAAACATGTTCAGACTCCACAAGAGTACATCTTCTTATGTTTTGAACAAAATCGTTCAGGCGGAATTAATTCGATTTGTCGCAACCACTGAAGAGTTGTTTCCCTTTCTTAAGGAATCTTAGATAAACTACAAATATTATATATTTCATCCATCTTGACGAGGAATCAAGGGAGGAAAATCTCGAAAATAATATTGCACGCAAGAAACATACGCCCTTAAGTGCCATGAGCGCGGATGCTTATTTCGATGTGATCTACAACTTTTATAGAAACGTTTTGCGAAAATTTATGTATTGGCTGAGATAAACGCAAAAAAACCCGGCATCCCAATGACTGGCCACAAAAATAACTTAGTTCATACACGACCCCCTCTCCAACGTTTCATGGGGGGCGGGAAGGTACCCCTGTGACTGGAACCAGAAAAAACTTAGGAAACGGGTTCAATTACGCGTATAAGACGGGTTGCTGACACTGAGGGACGGTTAACACTCGAAAACGAAAAGAGCATGATTTTTATGGTTTTTTTCACAAAAATCGAGATATAGCTCATTTTCTCGAAAACTATCACTCGTACAAAAAAATGTATCCTACAAAAAATGTGTATTTCTGTAAGATCTACAACTTTTATTGGAAGCATTTTGCGAGATTTTGCACATTGGCTGTAATAAACGCAAAAAAAAACACATTTTTTATGGTTTTTCCGCGACTTCACCATGAAAATCGCCTAGTCGCCAAATTTCACTATCATTTTCGTAATCAGCACGTCAAAATAAATAAGTATACGCAGCGTGAAGGAAGTCGTCACGTTCACCTATTCGGAACTTTATCCGTCCCCGAACCTATTTTTATTTTAAAATAGGATAGAAACACACGCAGAAAAAAGAACCCTATATTTTACTGAAAACCAAGTAAAATCTACTTCCAAGTACGTATATGGACAACATGACAGTTCAGTAAACGTTACAATTATACGCAACTAAATATGACTATGTTTGATGGTTAGGAGGCTTCCATAAACCACGTGGCCCCATTTGTGTCACTTTTTGACTCTCCCACCCCTCATGTAGTCCACCGTGGCATTATCGTCGACCCCCCCCCCCCACACTAGGGTGCTATGTTTCTTTTTTTCTATTTCTTTTAAAGCGAAGATTTTCTTGCCTCGACTCGTTAACTAATGTAAACAAACAAAAAGACTTGGTGAAGGTGTACCTTGTTCGGTTCGCAGGAATGGAATTTAGGACTCCGCACGATTTTTAAAAAAGGAGTAAGGAAGGCAAAATACCCTTACGTCCTTAATACACACTATACTTTCTTGTCCTACCCTCCTTAAAAACAAGCATGTGAAGCAGATAAAGGAATTTCGTTGCGCATGACCAGACAGGGTCTAGATCGAGAAATCTCTCTCTATCTCTCTTAGTTCTCCCTTTCACCATTTCCTGTTTTCCTTTCCCCGTTTCAGCCCTTCCCCTTTCTCGTTTTCCCTTTTCCTCATTTCCGTTTTCACCTCCTCCCATTTCCCCTTTTCGATTTCCCTTCCCTTTTACTCCTTTTCCTTTCCCCCTTGCATTTTCCTTTACAATTTTTCTCAATCCCCATTACCGTTTTCGTTTTTCCTTTCCCCTTTTCACCCATTCCCTGTTTACCATTTCCCCTTTCCAAAATTTCCCCTTTATTCATTTCCTTGTTCCCTTCACCCTATTTCCTTTTCCTATTCTCCTCTTTTCCCTTTTACTTTGTCCCATTCCCTCCCTTTCCTTTCACCTTTCCCTTTTGACCCTTTCCGGTTCCTCAAGTTTTCCTTCCCTTTCCTTTCTCTCATTCCCTTTTACTGTTTCACTTTCCCCTTTTATCCTTTTCATCCTTTGCTAGTTCCCTTCAACCCTTTTCTCTTTTTTCCCATTTCCCCCTTTTTCTTTTTCCTTTTTAATTTTCCCCTTTTCTTTTTCTTTTCCTGTTCCTCATTCCCCTTTAACGGTTTCCCTTTTCACCCTGTCGCCGTTCTTTTCTGATAAATTATTTTCATAGGTCTTTTAGTATTGTACTTACCATTTCGATATTGCACTTTCACTTTATAAATTATATTTTTAAAGTACAGAGTACATTTTATAGAGTATTTAATTTCACATGAATTGAGGTTATATTATTCTTTTCACGTGGATGTGTCTATTCTCCATGGTGGACACTTCCAGCCCAGTGGCCTTCGCACATGCTCACTTCACCGCCGGGCCGACATGAAACTTTACGCCCGCTTTACATGCACTGCACCACAGAAGTGGGACGCCCGGCAGAAGTGGTAATATTAGATGATGTAAATTGAACTGCTTTTCCCTTGATCCCTTTCATCATAAAATATTTACGAAAGGGAAAAATGAGAAAATAGTTAAAGAAAAAGGAGTGAAAGGGGAAAAGAAAAAAGAAAAAGGGGGAATTGAAAAAACAGCAAAAGTTTGAGCGAAAAGGGGAACGTTTGAAAAGGTAAAGGTTAAAATGGGAAGGGAAAGGAAAACAGGCAAAGGAAATAGGGAAAAAGGAAAAGAAAATGAGAAACCGGAAAGGGTAACAAGGGAAAGGAAAATGGTAAAAGATAAAAAGCAGATAAAAGCAGAAATAAGAGAATATGGAAAAGAACAAGGGAAAAGAGAATGGAGAAAGGGGAAAGGCGACAGGGTGAAAAGGGAAAACGTTAAAGGGCAATGGGGAACAGGAAAAGAAAAAGAAAAGGGGAAAATTAAAAAGGAAAAAGGGGAAATGAGAAAAAAGAGAAAAGTGTTGAAGGGAACGAGAAAAGGATAAAAGGGGAAAGTGAAACAGTAAAAGGGAATGGGAAAAAGGAAAAGGGAAAGAAAACTTGAGAAACCGGAAAGGGTGAAAAGGAAAAGGTGAAAGGAAAAGGAAGGAATGGGAAAAAGTAAAAGGGAAAAGGGGAGAATAGGAAAAAGAAATAAGGTAAAGGTACCCCTTCCCCAAGTCTTTTTGTTTGTTTACATTAGTTAACGATTCGAGGCAAAAAAATTTATGTTTTACAAGAAATAGAAAAAAAAACACGTAGCACCCTAGTGGGGGGGGGGGTCGACGATAATTCCACGGTGGACCATATGAGGGGTGGGGGAGTCAGAAAGTGGCTAAGGGGCCACGTGGTTTATGGAAGTCTCCTAACCATCAAAGATAGTCATATTTAGTTGCGTATAATTGTAACGTTTACTGAACAATTGATCCTGATGACTTTTTTCGAAAAATCAAATATTACCAGAGTTGTAGCATTTACAAAATTCAAAAAAACAAACGAAAATGGACATTTTAAGCCAAATAACGCACGATATGAAAAAAGTAAAGAGAAGAAAAATGTTGATTTTTGAATGCCCTACAGGATTATAATAACAACTTTTTGAATTTTCTTGAAAAATCCAAAATTCAAATTTTGACAGCATACAGAATAATGAAATATCCAAAAATTACATTTTTTCATGCAACAATTTCACAGTATTTCAAAGATTCTCAAATATATTAATGCAT
>NC_046663.1:106089084-106101233 GCF_010883055.1 Belonocnema kinseyi | reverse complement strand
AATTTAGAAGTTAAAAAACGGTAAGTTTGCTCAGTAGACCGCATGAGTAAAGTTTAAATCATAAAGAAAATATTTGAAGTGAGCAAATTCAGTTTATGGGAAAACAACAAAAGTTGCAATAAAATATCCTCGGTGAATACTATAAAAATGTACGGAAATCTAATTTTTTAATAATGAAATGTATCCAATTACTTTTAATATCACTTGATACTGCATGATATGATAGATGCCTCTTAATAATTTTTATCATCTTTAAAATTCAATTTAAAATTATATCTTCGAATTCACAATTCTGAAATAGTTTAGTTTTTGAGGCCTTGAAACTAAAATTTTTTAGCTTCAAAAGATTAAAATCGCAAATATTTGTTTTCAAGTTTCTGAATTTTCAAATGCGGTTCGGTGCAGATACAATGGTCTTCTACAATTTATGACTCTTTTAATATAAATTGAAAAAAGTAGTCCTTAAAATGAGAAAAAAATGTAACTACACGCAGAAAAAAGAAATTTAATATTTACTTATCAAGAATTGTAAAGGGTTTCTTGTAACCGTAACAATATAAACTGCTCTTAATAAGAGGGTGAAAATGTCAAAATGACTTAGCATTTCGTAAATGTCATAATGAAATTAAGGTTAATTCAACGGTTACCGTTCAGTAAAATAAACCTCTATTCCCTCGTATTACATACTGTACAAAATGTAAAATCCACAGAACCGAGATTAAAATAGTGTTACAGTGGACATAACTGAAAGATCGGTACATGATACCGATCCGATTGGTTTCCTTAGCTCGCCTAAAAAACATTCCTTTTTGACATTTCTGTGACAGTCGTCACATCTCTCCATATTCCTACTTAGCAAGGAAGGGGTTTATGTAAAAATAATACAATTTTGAATGGCACAGCTTATTTACAGATCGCGCACACTTGAGAGTTTATTGGAGCAAGATGAGTTTTTGTTCCGTGACTGTTTCAGCTGACATATAGATATGAGGTAAATGCGTGAAGTCTTGTTGTGTACCGCGATGGCAGCGTCACGTATTCAGAAGTCGTTCCCGAGGCCGCCACCCTTAGTTACAAATGCATTTCAAAATTATTTTACAGATCGCAACTCGTGTAATAGTGTAGTGGTTAAGACTATTGATTTGCGTGCTTAGGTTTATGCGTTCGAATTCCCCCCCCCCCCCCCCCCATTTCGTACGAAATTTTAAATGTATTATAGCGTTATAACTTACAAATACCGATTAATCATAATTATGTCCGAAAATGTTTATAAAGTGCGCTTATTTATCAATTATTTTTTAGCAATACTTTCTCACAATTTCACAGAAAAAACTTAAGTTTCCATTGGAACTCATTTTTGGTTCCAAAGGAGCTGCAACAAAAATGGACCCCACTTGCTGAAAAGGAACCCAAAACGATAAATGAGCTCTGACTGATACCACACTTGGGGTTCGAAAGGATCTCAAATGTAATCGAGCCTATTCCTAAAGAACCTATTTTTCGCTTTGCCCACTTGGAAATTATTTTTAATTAATAACACAATATTTACCTTAAAGCAGACATGTCATCGAACTCTGATGGACATAGCTTAATGAACATAATTAACTTATAATATTTATTACTGCAATTGAAATAGATATAATGAATTGATTAATATCATTTGCAGGTTATGTAGCAAATATGTAAATATAAAGGCTTATTCATATCACTGCTCCCAATCTTGGGAACTTTTTGAACTGCGCTTGCGTCGCGCCGGTAACATGATTGGTTACTGTGGGAGGGCTGAATTTGAATAGTGTCGATATTCAGATGTGTTATTTATAATAAATAATGATTAGGAAATGAATTGACAGTAATTTCTTAATCATAAAATAAGATTTTGAAGTGACAGATAAAAATTTAATTAGATTTTAATTAAAAAGATGTTGTGCATTTCGCAGTTCAAAAATTTCCCAAAATTGGGAGCACTGATTCATATGCCAAAAAATATTCGTATTAAGTCATTGGTCAATAAACTTATTATGTATGCTCACATTTATAAATAAGTCATTATCAATAATATTCAGTTATTAAAAAGGGAATCTTGCATTAACCCTTTTGAATTTATTTATTTTTTTATTTAAAGAAAATACCCTAAGTGTATTTTCAACTTTATAAAGTAAGTATAACGAACTATATGCATTTTGATAATGCATATGCAGTATCATTTTTCATCACTTTTAAGAGTAGGTTAAAAATGGGTTAGCTGAGTAATGCCTTTTCACTTATAACCAATAAAATCGCATTACATTTCCAATTATTGATTGACCAATGATTTTAAATCATGGTAATTTAAAGGTGGTGTAGACTTAAACCAATTTTGTATTAAAAATTATAAAATAAGTGAACCTTAACAAAGATATTATAAACGTAGATGCGGTGCGGGCTTAGTTACCCGCGATAAATATAGACGGCGCGTCCGGCGAAAATTGTCAGTTCCCCTCTACCCAACGCACCCCGGCTATAGCACCCATCGACAACAGCCACTTGGAGCGCTGTAAGCAACTCTCAGTAGGCCCTTCGAGGCGCACTAATGGTTACTTAGCTCGGACAAGAACCATGTGGATTGAAAGTAAATTGCCAATTGAAACATTTTTGCATTTATAAATTATAACTTTGCAAAACATGGTTATTTTAATAAATACCACAAATGCAAGTCGATGAATAATTTATATTACGGTTTCATATATTTCCCACTATTTCTAAAATTTTTACTTATAATTTTCATTCTATATATTGTCTATATATAGTTCTTTAATATTATTTTTTTATTTTTGTGGTCTGCAATTTCTATGGATTTTTTCAGACTTTAAAAAAATATAATTATAATTCCAAGTGATATGAACATTGTTCTTTCGGTATTTAGATGTTAAGACGGCAGTTCCAAGCCAGATTACGTTTCGCATTGGCAAACAAAATTAGACGAACAGAATTTCACTGTCATTTTCATAAAAAATATCATGTTCCATGAAATATATTTTAAAATAAACTTTAAATTATTATAATTCCTACAGCTTACTCGAAATATATATAATTCAAATTATTTTTTATGTTTCTCAGAACTTTTAAATATATTTATAATGATTCCAATTTTGTTGTAAAATTTATGTAAAATTCTGCAAAAAATTGTCTCAAAATCTTCCAGATCTTTTTACAATCATAATATTAATCTTTTTAAATATTTGAAATATTTTCGACACTGTAAACTTCCCGAAATTATAAAATTTTGAAACCTGAAAATCCCGAATTTAAAAATTCTAGAATAATGAAATTCTGGACAGTTTAGAATATTATCGAATTTGAAAATTCCCGAATAATAAAACTACAGGCCGAATGCTCTCTAATGATAAAATATACAAACTAGAAAATTCCTGAATTGCAGAAATTGAGAAAACAGTTTTGTTGTCAATATTATTTATTTATCACAAATACAATAATCAAATATTTTTATTATAGAAATTTTGTTTAATGTTTAACTTTGATAAATTATTGTTTAATTTAAAATAACAATAATTGTATAAAAATGTGATACAAACAAAAATTTAAAAACTCGTGAGCTTCAATTGAATCAAACTTTACAGGATTCAATTCAGACTAACTTAACGCGACTTTTATTTTCAGTTTTTTAAATAATAATTTTATTTTTGCGAGAGTTTTCTGTAATGGATAAAAATACAATGCACATTTTCAAACAACGGTTTTTATTCTCGGTAAAACTCTCTGTCCCAAATAATAAAATTACAAAACGAATAAAATTCCTGAAAGGTTTATACTATTAACGAATTTGAAAATTCCCAAATTATAAAACGCCCCAAATAAAATTGTTTCTTAATCAATAATAATTATTTATTAAAAATACGATAATAAAATATTTGTAGAAAGTATATTTTTGTTTAATATTTAAAGTCTTAAAAATTATTTGTTTCAATGTAAAATTAAAATTATACAAAAATTTTGCCGGCAAATTAATATAAAAAAACACGTGTTTTTTAATCAGCATTTCGATTTTTCGAAAGAACTTTTGTGATTTAAAAAATACTATATACATTTTCAACCAAAATATCTTATCCCGAAATATATTTTGTTTTAATTATTTTAATTTTAAATTTAAACAATAATGTTTAAACAGTTCAAACATTTAAAAAGTTGTTTCTTTGGTATAAATATTTGATTATTTCATTAAAAATATATATATTTGTCAAAGAAAAATGTTTCAGCACTTGTTTATCTCGAAATTTCTTTCTATGATCGTTTTTTTAAAATTAAAAATGATTATTCAAGATTTTTTTTTTATTAAAAAAAAGACTGTACCGAAAACCTGGATCAGGCTTCAGATCTGAAAAAATGCAGTGATATGCATACATGTCAAACTTTTCTAACCTCACAAAATCTTTCTACTGCTTTACCGTCATATTTTATGAAGAATGAGAAGACAAGAATTCGACTTCGTAGTACGGTGAGGGGAGCACCTCGATAGGGCAGAAAATGTAATGTCCTATATATGTAATTCCCCACTCTGGCAGAACAGCGACTGGATCGGTAAAATCTCCTGATCCGCAGATCAGCACCACTTGAGAATCGGCTCGGGTAACCATCAGTGATAGTCATATTTAGTTGCCTATAATTATTACGTTTACTGAACTGTCGTGTTTTCCATCTATGTACTTGGAAGATCAGTAGATTTTACTTGGTTTTCAGTAGAATATAAGGTTCTTTTTTCTGTGTTTATTTAAATCCTGAAAATCCTGTTAAAGTTGCATGAAGCTTATGAATTTCCTCTTGATAACCCTTGAAATATTATAAATTCGCTTCAAATCTTTATATTTTGTTGCAATACAATAAAGTCTCTTGAAATCTTGGAAAATTGCTTGAAATACCTAGAGAGCGGTAAAAATACCCTAAAACGTTAAAAATTTTATGAAATATTTTTAAATCCTTATCTCTTAATTTATTATTGTGCAATTCCTTGGCCTGCCGTAAAATCTTTAAACTATTTTTAAATGATTTAAAACATTTAAAAGCTCTGAATATTTGTAAAAATATTTAAAATCCTGAGAAATTCTATGAATTCTCTTGAAACCCACTTGGAAATATTCCCCGGAAAGTGCTCTACGGAAATTCTACGGAAATTCCGGTTGAAAATTCCGTTGAATTTCCGTAGAAATTCGACTAACTTTCCGTCTGCAATTGACAGCCTGTAATGGACTTTGGAAGTTTCTATAAAATGTTACTATCAGTTAAGCTACCCCTGATCGACTCCGGTAGGTCACGACCGTTGTCCCAACAAATTTAGCTTGCACCAGGTATAAAAAATATTTCTTCCTCGAGGAAGTTGAGTTCTAAATGAACCTTAGAGCTAACCAGCCAATTTCTGTCATGACCCGTTATTAGACAATAACCTCCAAGTGCACCAGGTGTAAAAAATACATATCCCTCGAGGATGTTGAGTTCTAAATGCACTTTAGAGGCAACAATCCAAATTCTTTCATGATCCCTTACTATACAATAACCTTCAAATGTACCAGATGTAAAAAATACATCTCCCTCGGGGAAATTGAGTTGTAAATGAACCTTGGATGCAACCAACCAAATTTTTTCATGACTCGTCATTATACAATAGCATTAAAGTGCACCTGGCTTAAAAAATATATCTCCCTCGAGGAACTGGAGTTCTAAATGGACCTTAGAGGAAACCAACCACATTTTCGCATAATCCGTTACTATACAATAACCTCAAAGTGCACTAGTTGTAAAAAGTACATCTTCATCGAGGAAGTTGAGTTCTAAATTAACCTTGGAGGCAAACAACCAATTCTTTTCGTCACTCGGCACTGTAGAATGACAATTGTTTGGTTGCCTCCAAGGTTCATTTAGAAATCAACTTTCTCGGGGGGGGGGGGGATGTATTTTTTACTTTTGATGCACTTGGAGGTTATTGTCTAATGACGAGTCATGACAAACATTGGTTGTTTGCCTCCAAGGTTCATTAAGAACTCAACTTCACCGACGGAGATCTGTTTTTTTATACCTGGTGCACTTGGAGGTTATTTCATAGTAACGGACCATGACAGAATTTGTCTGGTTGCCTCCAAGGTTAATTTATAACTTACCTTTCTCTGGGAAGACGTATTTTTTACATCTGATGCACTTGGAGGTTATTGTCTAATGACGAGTCATAACAAAAATTGTTTGTTTGCCTCCAAGGTTCATTAAGAACTCAACTTCACCGAGGGAGATGTATTTTTTTTTTATATCTGGTGCACGTGAAGGTTATTTCATAGTAACCGATCATGAAAAAATTTGTCTGGTTGTCTCCAAGGTTCACTTAAAATTCAACTTCCTCAAGGGAGATGAATTTTTTACACCTGGCACACTTGAAGGTTATTGTATAGTGACTGATCATGAAAAATTTGGTTGATTGTGTCCAAGGTTCATTTACAACTCAACTTCCTCGAGGGAGATGTATTTTTTACACCTGTCGCTCTTGGAGGTTATTGTATAATGACGAGTCATAAAAAAATTGTTTGGTTGCCTTTAAGGTTCATTTAAAACTCAACTTCCTCAAGGAAGAAATATTTTTTGCACCTGATACAAACTAAATTTGTTGGGACGACGGTCGTGACCTACTGGAGTCGACCTGGGGTAGCGTTACTGATAGAAAGTTGGTAGGGCAAGGTGGGGCGCGACAGAACAGACGGGTAAGATAGAGCACTACTATATCTAGAAAAATATTTACAATTTAAGTTTGATATTAATTTATTAAATAAAAATAAGTCTAATGAGTTGAGGTAAGTGCAAAAAGAATTGATATTTTATGTAAATCATATCAGAAAGTAATTGAAAATTTTTAGTACATCAGAACTCAGGAATGGTGTCATTTTCGAGAGGAAATACAATACTAATAATGTTCTTATCCAATTTTCCTTTACGAGAATTTTAAAATATGATGTTTAAATGTTCTGTTCTTGGCATTAGATTTAATTATCAATTATTTAGAAAAGAAAATTACGGATTTCAAATAAAATTGTCGTTGGGGGCGAGATGCAACAAGGTGAATGGGGCGGAATGGAACACCGGAACATCCGTGAACTTAACCTGTCACTGTGTGTGTAGCCGGTTGCCGGTTGGAATAGTTGCGAGCTCTCTAAATCTGAATTAGTGAAATTTCACTATTTGGTAGTGAAATTTCACTAATTAAATTAGCGAGAAGTAGGTCACTACGAATTAGTGAAAACCTACTAATTCAATTAGTGAAAATATTTTACTAAATCAATTAGTTAAATTTTACTAAGCAAATAATGGTTTTGAGAGGTAAAGTATCTACTATCAAATAGTGGAAAATCACTAAATAAGTAGTCAAAATCACTAATTACACAGTGAAATAAAATATTTTCTGGAGTCAACCAATAACCCCATCAGTAAACTATATTACAAGACAAGTTATAGAAGTAAACTATAATGTATATTTAAAAATTAAATTAATTTATGTTGATACTGTACTTACTAAAGAAAAATCTCAATTCAGCTTTCCATGTATTTCTATAAAAATGAATGGAAAGCTGAATTTCATAACCTCCAAACGAACACAGCGCTCATGTTCTGTAGCCAATGTTTACGTCTCGATATACATATCGCCACATAATGAGGACACCGTTCACTGGGAGACTACACGAAAGTATAATAAACTGGAAAATATTACTAACCTTTGTTTTAAAATTTGTTTACGCTCGTAGAAAGAAAAATGATGCAAGCTGACAAATGTAAACGAAGCAAACGATGCAAACGAGACGTGAGAGCGGGTTGGCGCGAGTCCACCATTAGCCGCGATCACGTGAACACGACTTCGATCTCGACTTCACTAATTAAATAGTGAATTAAACAACTAAATAATAGTGAAATAATATCCACTAATTGGAAATAGTGAAATTATCACTATTTTTTCAGTAGAAGACCACTAATTCAATAGTGAAAAGTCAAAAAATCACTATTTCAGCAGTGAATCATTCATTCACTAATTCAATTAGTGAAATTTTCACTATTTCAAATTTAGAGAGAGATGTTTGTAAGAAATAAAAAGTAATAAAGTACATTATTTAAGTTATTAAGATGCGAAATTATAAAAGGAAGACTGGTAGTAGGTTATGTTCTGTCTAAAATACGTATTTGAACATGCTCCAGTTGGTGTTCCATGGCATAAATATTTATTTTTGTTGCTTACTTTTTTTTTAGATTTCAAAAATTATTTGCAAATTAAAATTGATATTCCAATTGTTCCATACCGCTCCACCATGCGTTCTGTTTTACACGCCACGTATTCCATAGCGCCCCAACTAACCTACAGTACTTAATACTTCATTTCTGAAAAAATAGTTCGCTCCATTTACAAAAACGTATATGCAACTTGTAAATGATAAATTGGAGAAAATTTTAATTAATATTTGTTTCTGCAAATTCTTACAGATTACAACTTAATTAGCGTCGTCCCGGGGAATCTTTCCACGTGGGAAACTGTTGAAATCCTTTTAAATCCCTTGAAATATGTTAAAATCCTTGGAAATCAATTTAAAATTTCATATTCGTTTGAAAAATTTCTTTAAAAAAATGGGTAAAAGGGCTTTCAGGTTCGATCTGCAAGAATTATTTAGACAGAACGGTTGGTGAATACCACTCCACTTATGAACGCTAATTTTTAATAATGAATAGTAATACGTCTATTTTTTTATTCTGAAGATAATAGGATAGGGTCTAATTTTTTTTCATGCAAGAGTAAAGAAACATACAGTTGCAAAAAAGTTTGATAAAAGTGTTTGATTATTTAAAAATTATTTCATTTTAAACACTTTAAATTTAGAAGATTTTGAAAGGTTTGAATTTTAAGTTGCGTATTCAATATTTAAATTTAACATCGTATAGTTATGAAAGGTTTAATTTTTTAATTTGTATAACTTACAGAAATGTTTGTAAATCGGAAATGACTAAAGCCTTGTTTTTTTTAAGGGACCATACATTTTTACTGAGAATCTGACTGCTGATAAGAAACTTATCATAATCTTGATAGACTTGAGATTTATATAATTATTCCAATATAATTATATGGTAGCTTAATTATATTGGCCTTATTAATTATACGCTTACTACTCTTCAGAAAAAAATTTTTTTATGATCTCTCAAGCGAATACTAATTAATTCTAGCATAAGATTGCACTTTCTGCTTTCATTACAAAATATGTAACTACTATTCAAATATTAGGTTAATAATTTATATTTAGAGAACAGCTTTAATAAAAAAAAAATTACTCCTATTAAAACGTCATTGAACATCTACTTTTAAAAACTCAGAAATTTATAATAATAACTTCTTTCAAACTCAAAATATCATCGCATTGTAAATAAAAACTCTATATTCTGAATTCAAATTACAGTTTGCGCATCTCTCTCAAGGTACATATAATGGAGGTATAATTTTCCTATGAAATATTTACGACTAAGTGGGTGCATCTCATAAAAAACAAATCGTAAATTTTCCAGAGGGCAGTCGTATTATTGCACTTTGTATTCGCTCTATTCGCAGCCTCTTATTCTTCGCAGAGAAATATTGCCTGTTTTTCTTCCCATTGAAATATTGAGCTGTGTTCTTCACGATGATTATCATTGATTTTACATGATTTACTTAAAATCAATTTCGGTATTTTAAATATTTATTGCTTATGGGAAAGGGGGCTCTCTTCATATTAGGGTTTCTTCATTCAAATGCAGGAGATGTGGTGTGTTGTTTGCACATGATTCACGTCATTGAAACCATGTGGACTTTCGATGTTTCGATTAGAATAAAATTCAAATTAAAGCGACGTAATTCGCGTAGGCAGCAATTTCATGTGCGACCTGTGATTCAGGACATCTTCCCACGTGTCTTAGACACCTTGCAAGTTTCTTTCGATCTACTGCGCAATGTTTTCATCACAAAACGCACTCTTGTTTTATCTTTTTTTTATATATATATAAATTTAATGCACAAACTGCTTTGAAGAAAATTAATCAAAATCTCGAGAATAGGTTCGTCAATAATAATTAGATTAATGCACAAACATTAATTTTGAAGTGTCAAATTATGTTTATTGAACGATAAACAACTTCTTTAAATATCCTTCTGAATTATAAGTGTTGGAAAAATAATTGATGATTCTGTATACAATATATGAATTACTGCGAAATATAAAAATTAAATTTAAAAAATGTAAGATCAATTTCAATTACTAAATTGATTTGCCTAATTGCTGTTATGATTTTATTAAAATTTTCTTGCTTCTATAATTTTATAGTTTAAGATTATTTTCACCCTTTCACATAAATAAGCTGGTGTAAAACCAGCATAATCGATATTGTCCCCTTCAAAGTACTCTCCGTCGACTGCAACGCACTTATTCCAGCGCTTCATCCAATCCTCGAAACATTTTTTTACAATCGGTTTGCGGTATACCCATCAGAGCCATCTTCGATTTGTCCATGACCTAAACTCGGGTGCTGTAACGCGTTTCGCGGAGCGGTTTCTTGAGTCGACCGAATAGGAAAAAGTCGCAGGGAACCGAATCAGGTGAATTCGGTGGTTGTTGGATGGTATTCGTTTCGTTTTTAGCCAAACGCTCACGGATAACGATGGCATTGTGCCACGGTCGATGGCATTTTTTTGTGAAAAATCGAAACCACACACAAAGATAGATGTACACAATACGGCGTCACTTCAACAAATGTCAAGCTATTAAGCAGAAAATCTGACAGAACGTTAATGACACTTCTACCAACACAACAAAGAAGGAAGAATTGAAATTGTCCCAACGAGAGCGCCACACGGTGACGAGTCCTAAAACTTTTTGATCAAGGTGGTATATTTTTATTTATCATGAATAAATTTAGAAAATGTTTAGTTCTATTTAATTAAAAAATAATTAACTTCAGTTTTAATTAGCCTTTAGTCTTGCACTTGAAATAATTTTATGCATTATTAGAACTAACAAACGTTTACTAAGAATTTAGTAAAATAATTTATTACTACACGGAGAAAAATGGATGTTCAAACATAACATCGAGATGTTCAGGGTTAACATATTGTATGTTTAACTACAGGGCAACAATTTAGATGTTCAAAGTTAGCATCTGTAGATCTTAAAAAGCGACTGTTACTCTCTACTATACATCCAAAATGTTCAACTGAAAAATCCGAGATATTTCATGTATGATTATGTCAAATAATGCCTGTAAATATTTCAGGAGTTTACTTAATATGGTCACTTAAGGAATTAATTGATAACTTATTTGTGAATTTAAAAATAAACTTTAATGTTCGTACATGAAAGAAAGACAGATAAAGGATATGAAATGTCGATCGGATGACATATTCAAGTCATGTTCAATATTTTTCATTCACAATAAAAAATATAAACGGTGGTAAGTAATCGGAGAGCGAACTATCTGTTATCTGGATTTAAAATTATATCTATTTTAAGTTACTTAAACTCCAATTTTATTTTAAATTTATAAACATTTTGTCAAATTTGTTAAGTCAATAAACCTGAAACTTAAGATCAGGGTTCCCTCCATTAGACAGAAAAAACTCATGCGCATGCGCTCTGATGACTTTAATCTCTGAATGTGTTTCAGTTTAACATAAAAATATTTTCATGCCTAACATCTCAAAATAGTAAAAATAGTAAATGGTTGGCATGAATATCTGCATGTTAGGTGCTACAATCTTATCCTTTGAACATTTGTATTTAAACATCCATTTTTCTCCGTGTACCTATAATAAGCGTATTTTGAGATTCTGTTATAAAGCAAAATTATTATTGACAATAATTTAGAATTTTAAGGCTGTTGGTCAAGTTATATTATGGCATAATAGTTTTATTTAAAAAAATACTTGGAGTTGTAGCCTTATTAGATTTTACAGAATTATAACCATCAGCTTCTAATTTTATTCATTATGTAAAAGAAACTACTTTAATCTCATAAGAATTTTAAAATACTTCATTATAGTGTGATTCAAGAATAGTATAAAAGCAAGAAATGCATAAATTTAAATTAAATAAAAATTTATATTTCGTTTTTAACATCCA
>NC_046663.1:106078686-106088984 GCF_010883055.1 Belonocnema kinseyi | reverse complement strand
AAGGAATCAAATTTTATCCCTAGATTTGAGAGAGGCTCTGTTTCCTTTTTTTATCTTATGCCAAGAAATCTAAATGTTGCAGGCTCCGTAAAATTAAATTGTGTTGGATATTTTCATACAGAAAAATATGTATGTGTAAGCGAAACATGAACAAGTTTGAAAGTTTCATACAATCTCTAAAAAAATCTGCAATATTTAGTTGTTGATTTTAAATGCATATGTGAATATTTTCAATTACTATCTTATGGAGGGATTATATATTATTAACTATCATATTATTCTTTGTTGATCTGGAATTTTTTTTCTCAAGATCAATGTTCTATAATAATACTACATATCCATCACATACAGAAAAATAGATTCTTAAATCTAACATCGAAATGTTCAGGGTTAACATATTTTATGTATAACTACAAGGCAGCAATCAAGATGTTCAAAGTTAGTATCTGCTGATATTAAAAAGTAAGATGTTACTCTGTTACAATCTGTTAAAATCTTACATGATGATTATGTCAAATAACCGTTGAAAATAAGTGAGGAGTTTGCTTATTTTTTTATCATTTATAAGGAATTAATTGATAACTTATTTGTCAAATTTAAAATTGAACTTGAATGTTCATACCTAAAACAAAAGCAGACAAAGTGTATTAGCGGCGTAGCCAGGATTTTTTCGGGGGTATGGGGGGGGGCTTCGATTTTTTCGGAGAGGGCTTCGAGTTTATGTACAGGAAAAGAATGAGGGAAAAGTTAATTGAATAATGAAAATACTAAGTTGAGGGCTTGAGTCCGCAAGCCCCCCCCCCCCCTGGCTACGCCGCTGAAGGGTATGAAATATCGAACAGATGATACATTCAGTCATGTTGAGCTTATTTTTAATATTTGTGAATCGAAATCTTCAAAATAAAAAATATAAATTGATATTAATTATATTTATATTATTAATACACTGCACTTTATTCAGTAAGATGCACTTAGGTCAATCATTTGATATCAAAATGATGTAAAAGTCGACGTCAGTCGTGGAAGTGATATCATCTTTCTTAGAAATCTCATTTGATAAAGAACTGATTTACTGCAAAAAAAAAGGTATAGATCTTACAAATTATTGGAATTAAAATATTAATATACTGCATTTAAATTATAATTTCGAACTAACTATAAAACATGTTTTAATGGGGGCACTAGTGAAATTTTAGCCCGTTGGAATAATTAGTGTAGAAAGTTCAATTTTTCTTCTTACATCAATTTAAGTATGAAATTAAGTCATAAATTTTACCTCTCGGAACATATATCTGTGATATTTTTTTAAATCTATAAGAAGTTTTGCAACAACGGTTCTTTAAAAGCATATCTAAAACAAAGGAAACAAATTTTACGGATGAACATGTATAATATGTACGGATTACGATATACCTCAAGAATAATTAATATTTTTACAATAATAAAATTAAGTATTGATCATCCAATCTAATAACTTAAATTACAAACTTTCCCTAGAATAAAAGCCAATTTACGTAATGTGGAACAGCTATTGTTAAATAAACAATGAGACTATTTATTTTTGCCCATTTTATAAGCGAACTGTTTACCGTTACCGAATTTTGCAGTTTTTGTAGTGGGAACTATAAAGTATGATGAATTTTGAGGTTAAATATACAAAGGTCCACACCCGTAATTTTATCTTTTAGAAACAGCATTATTAATTTTCATTAGTTGCTAATCGTAATAAGTTCAGAAAGATTACACAGAAAAACGCTGTTGTTAAATTTGTTGCAGCTCAAATTCCATTGATCACCCAATGAGTACTAGTCACTTAGAATAAAATTATATCTTCCTAATGTAACTTCCGAATGTTAGGTTAGTCATGCCCATCGAAATTTAAACTAAAGCCGGCATGTATAGAAAAAGTCATGACCGTCTACATATACAATTAGGTATTTTCATTTCAACCACCAGCTAACTTCACTTTGTTGAATACAGAAAATCTAGAGGAAATTTCTTCGAACGAAAAGGCATCAACTTCGATGCAGACGGTCACGACTTAGTTTTTACATCCTGGCTTTGGTGGTTTGAATGTCATGTCGGTTTTTACTATCCTAAGATTTGGAAATTATGCTACGCCAAGTACAATTTTTATTTCAAGACACTTGTAGTCACTGGTAAATGTGAGGAAATTAAAAGTTAGGTAATTATCATTATAACTTACCTGCTTATCAACATCTATTTAACACAAATAACGCTGGACAAAATCATTTTGACAGGCGACTGACAGTTTGTAGACTACAATTCACGTTGCTCTGGATGAGAAGAAAACAGTCTCTAAATTATACTTTTCCCCTAGATTCTCTTAATGAATCTGGGTGGCTCAAATTTCTTGCAAATGAATTGAACATCTCTCTCTTTTATTCAATACTTTTCGCAAAAATAGTATTCTCTTGTAATTCCTTCCATTACTCAAAACTTTACACAAATCTACACAGGATATGAAAACACATTATTAAATCTTTCCGTCTTTTACGTAAGAATCTCTGATCACTATTAAACTCAACCAATCAACTTTATAATTTATCTTGGTTTATACCTACACTTAAATGTCTTTTAATGTAGCCTCTTTTCTCAACTCAAAATAATTATTCCTTGCTCAACAGGAAAGATTAGACTATTTTTCTTAGGCCTCGTTATAGTTATGAAAATCATCCAGGCGACTATGGAATCGTATCTACGACCTCGTCGAGTGGCATCTCGCAGGTGTGTGGAATACGGTAATATCCACCAGAGTGGGGACCAACGTGGTCGGCTGAATCGCGTACCTCAGTACAGAGTGGGCCGTCAGCCGTAGCTCTCCTCGCTCTTTTTTGTTCTCGGTTCGCGTTGCTACATCTCTTCCCAAGTCTTCGTTTTTTTCGTTTGCATATGCTATCAACTTGAGTTAACAATATTGAAAGAGCTTGTAAAATTTTCATTGTTGTCTTTAATAGATCGATTACATCCCAGCAGAAGTGATGAATGAGTCGAGGTTTGTTTACTTCTGCCTCTTAAAACCTCAACCTTCATTCGTCAAACGATGCTGAACCAATTCTTCGGTACCAAGTAGTCGAGTGATTTAATTCTCTTGTCCAATGAATTGATAAATTTACTATTCTTTTTTTCTCTTCAGTAATTGGCGGAAAACTTTATTTGGATCTCATCAACAGGAAAATTTTCAGTGGTTTTCGAAATTATATTAGAGGAACAAGTGGAAGTGCGAGAACTGATCTTAGTGGAGTTACAAGTTTCTTATTACAAAAGAGAAATTTGACACTGGAAAACTTCTTGCAGATAATTGGAGAAACTTAAGGAAGTTAAGAAGAGATACATTTTATTAGGTCATTCTCAAGAATACCAGAAATTTCAGCGGAATCTTGATGTCGCAAAAGATATTTGAGCCTTGAGTTGAGGATTTTTTTCAAATCTGGAAATCTTTCAAAACGAGAAGTGAAATAAAATTATAGAAGGAGAAGAAGCGAAATAAATTATTTCCACACTTAAAGAGAAGGTTCTTTCCAAATTCTAAGATTTCTGATGATTCCGCTTATGCACGTTTCTATCTGGTTGTAATCAACCTGAAAAGATTCACCGACCTCGTAGAGCATCGGGAAGCTGCCCGATCCTCGACCTTCCTCCGGAAGTGGTATTAAGATTCGGAGCAGTCAATCGGAAGTGACATAACTCCTAGAAAGGAAAAGGAAAATTCTTTTGCGAAGAAGGATTCAGACTCTTCATTAAAAATGTTTAAAATTAATCCATGAGTAAAATCGAGTATGGAATTTTCCCACGAGTTCGAACGACCTTGACTTGAAAACGAACTTCGAAACGAGAATCGGACGAATCTTGTCTGATTAAATATTGATGCATCTATGCTATTTAACATAGTGACGTGATCTGCCTTTGTCGCGAGCCTTGCGTAATATTTCTCAGTGTTTCTGCGCTTACACTGCTTAGTTGAAATTTGCAGGATAGTAAAGTTGTTCCCTTGTGAAAAGAAGATTTGCGATGTGCGTGACGTAATTTTTTTCCAAGGTGTGTCTTAGAAAAGGAGAAAAACGCCGAATATTCTCTGGAGACACTTTTTATTGACCTTGACACCCACGTTAATAATTAATTAGGGGTTATAATGTTCAGGCTCAACGTGAATTGAGTCGAGTCGATACATATTTCATTGTCGTGGAGTTCTGAGAGATGCGGGACGCCAAGGGTACCTGAGGATAAGAGTGGGTGGATAATTAATGCAGAAAGGATAAGAAACTGTTGGAAAAAATGGCTCTAATTGCCCCAAGAAACAGCTCTCCGGTCATTCGCGACAAGGAAAATATACCGGCTTATGATGTAAGTGTACCTGTATATTTTAAAGAGAGATAATCATTGTGTCAATGCGTCCTTGGCACGAGGCAAGTTTGGCCAGATTTGGTGAAGAGATTTTTTTCTGACCTTGTCTGATTTGTTTTTCGTCAATATTAGGGACTTCTTTTCTGCAGGTTTCCATTTTGGTTCGATAAAGTAGTGGTGATCATGATTGATCCGTTGATTTGACTTGCTTATGTTTGTAGTTGAGATAATGGTAATTAAGTTTTAGATAATAATGATGCATCTCAAAATGTCTATGATATAATTTCGTTTATATTTTTGGACAAATAGGCGCACTGTGATGATCTTTAAGAATAACATTTTTATTTTATTATATGTGTATGTGAAGATTTTCAAAAATTATTTCATTCTAAAGGCATTAATTTAATTTTTGGTTTTTATAAAGAATAAATTTCCAATTGAAGATTTTTTTAACATGGATGCTTTCCAATCTCAAAGATTTCAAATTTGCATTGGTTTCAATTTTTCCTCTTAGGAAATTCGTCATTTTCAAATATTAATTAGCTAATTTAATGCCCCACTGCCAAATTTAATACTCTTCATTTAAACAAAAAAACCAGCGGTCATGCTAGCTAAAAAAATTAATTTCTCAAAATTTCTTTGCTCTATAATTTAGGGCTCACTTAATTCCCTATTGTCAAATTTAATCCTCTCCAACTTTTCGAAAAAACCTGTGGTCATGCTAGCTTAACGTTAACCTAGCAGGACCACACAGAGAAAAAAAACGAATTAGGCATTATTTCTTACCACAATAATTTAGGGCTCATTTAGGGCTCACTCAATGCCCTATTGCCAAATTTTATGGTGCGCATTTTTTTAAAACCTGTGGTTCTGCTATCTTAACGTTAAACTAGCAGGAGCACACATAGAAAAAAACTACTTGGACAACATTTCTTTGCACTATAATTTAGGGCTCAATTCATGCCCTACTGCCAAATTTGATGCTACGCATTTTTTTTTTTAAATCTGTAGTTCTGATATCTTAACGTTGAGCTAGCAGAACCACACATACAAAAAAAATGACTTGGACAATATTTCCTTGCACTATAATTTAGGGCTCATTTTAATGTTCCAGTGCCAAATTTGATGCTCCTCATTTTTATAAAAAAATCTGCGGTTCTGCTATCTTAACATTAAGCTAGCGGGACCACACATAAAAAAATTACTTGGAAAATATTTCTTTGCACTATAATTTAGGGCTCATTTAATGCTCCATTGCAAAATTTGATGCTCCGCATTTTTTTTAAACCTGTGATTCTGCTATCTTCAACGTTAAACTAGCATGATTACACATAGAAAAAAATGTCTTGGACAATATTTCTTTGCGCTACAATTTAGGGCTCACTTAATGCCATATTGCCAAATTTGATGCTACGCATTTCTTACACACAACCTGTGGTTCTGCTATCTTAACGTTAAACTAGCAAGACCAAACAGAAAAAAACGACTTAAGCATTATTTCTTTCCACAATAATTTAGGGCTCTGGGAATATGATAATGCAAAGGCTGCGTCTAGTCGTCTCAAATTTCGGGACGACTAGACCAAAATCAAGATAAATGCTAGTCATCCCGAAATTCGGGACGACTAGCCTATTTTTACCATTTGGCTAGTCGTCCCGCAAAACATGCATTTTAAGAAATTTATCCTTTTAACTAAACAAAAATTACCAAAAATGTTAGTCATACCGAAATTCGGGACAGTTAGCCTATTTTCATCATTTAGCTAATAGTTCTGAACAAATTCTAATAGTGCAATTACAGTTGATAAAATATAGTGATTTTCAGTCCTCGAGCCTCGCACTATTTTTCATCCTTATTATTATGTAAATTTAATTTTTTAAATTTTTATTATAGGGTGTGACCTTACATTATTTCTTTGACCAGTCACAGGGGTGCCTTCCTGCCCCCCACGGGGCGTTTAAACAAATTTACCAGAAAAAAAATATTTTCGTTTTTCTTGCATAATTTCAGGTTCATTTAAGGCTCCTGAAATATCATCAACAGTCTTGCGATATTTCCTTTGCCCTTTTTTTGTTAAATATGGTGTTGTGTTAACTTAATGGTATAAAAAATACGTGAAGAAAATCATAGAACCCATTTTTAAATTAAAATTATTTCTTGAAAAAAAGAATCCTACTCCATCTTCACTCCATTGGGAATCGAACCACAAAACTTCTAATTTCCGGCCAGGTGCTTATTCAATTAAGCTATTAGAGGGATCAGAATAAGAACTCTTAATTCAAGAACATAATGCTAATTTTTAGCTAGGTGTTAATGGTACAAGTAATTATTTTAAAATTTTTAATTTTTCTGCTATATCATCAGAGATTGTACCTTACCGACAGTAGATCAACCCTCCAAACCGTGAAGGCAGAAAATCTACACCATATCAATCAAGTTAAGAATCTTCAATAACAGAAAATGGTTAACGTTTTAATAAGACTAGATGGAAAATAATATTTTTAAATTAAAATAATTTCTTGAAAAAAAGGATCCTACTCCATCTTCACTCCATTGAAGATTCTTAACTTGATCGATATTATGTAGATTTTCTGCCTTCATGGTTTGGAGGGTTGATCTACTGTCGGTAAGGTACAATCTCTGATGATATAGCAGAAAAATTACAAAATTTTAAAATAACCCATTTTTACCCCTCGCATAATTCAGGGTTCATTGAGGACTAATTTGGGACCGTAGTCCTACATTTTGAGATCTAGTATTTTTTGTAAAAAATAGTGTTTGCAATAGCTTAACAATAAGTTAGTTCAAGATTGCTGTAAAACGTAATAAAAATGATTTGACAGAAAACTCACCTTATAGAATAATTTAGGGCTCATTTAGGGCTCTAGAAATATGAAAATTAAACATTTAAAAAAAGTTTAAACAATTTTTGTTTAAACAAAATCACAAGCAGAAGCAGAAGAGTGATCGGTCTCGTCTGGAAACCTTTTTTAGCTCTCCATTCAAAAAAATATGTCATTGACTGCCCTAGTCCCTAGTAGCACGGAACATTCCGGGAACCTTCGGAACGTTCCCTGAGCGTGTAAAATGTTCGCCACTTGGAAACGTTTCAGGTGCGTTCCACGGGAATGTTCAAAGAATGAATTATCGTTATTGTTATTAATGACTATCCGATAAACCATAAGTGGTAGCTCAAAATTAATGTCAGTTTATGATATAGATACCATATTACAAGGTGTATATACGGTACTCAAAATCGACATCTGTTTTTACCTATCTCTTACGGTTTGCGAAATGATTGTTGTTCAAAAATAACAATAATGGAAGGTTTCCCTCCAGCCTCAGTGGAACGTTCCCAAGCGGCGGACATTTTACATGCTCAGTGAACGTTCCACTGGAACGTTCCGCTGGTTCCCGCGGATCTTTCCAGGCACGTTCCCGGAACGTACCGTGCTATTAGGGTGGTCACAGTAGAGTGATCTGTCACAATTCGAACCTCTTTTCCATGTCTCCATTTAAAAAATACGCGTATTAGTGACCGTTTACAGAAGAGTGATCTGTCACATCTGGAATACCTTTTCCAAGGCTCATAATATCGAAGAAAATCCCCAATTCCCAAATTAGTGATAAAGTGTATTAATATAGGAATAATTAAGTGATGAGCAAATCTTTAGTGTGCTTTTAGCGTCTAATGTTCTTCATTATGTGACACTTCGTGTGTACTTATAACTTAATATTCCTCATTTTATGATAAAATAGTAAAATCTTGTACTTTATTTCCAAAGTAGCGAAAAATATGATCCAAACAAAAAGTTCCTTATGGACACAAAAATTTTTCGGACTAGAAACTTGGAATACGGCAAAGTTTGCCGGAGCTCAATACTCGACCTTTAAATAAAATCAGTGTAATCCAAAATTTAAAAAATTAAAAGATCCAATCAAAATTTAAAGCCCTACTTTAACGTTCATTTAACTATAACTTAAAAGGTTTACAGATTCAATTTTTTCTTAATTAAAATTTTTTTTTTTAATTTAAACAGCTTTTAATTTTGGCACTAACCAGGTACTAGAATTACGGAATTTTCCGTAAAATGAACCAATCAAGTATAGGGCTAGTATTACTACATTTTATGTAACGAGCTAGAAAAGGGGTTAAATGTTACGAAAAATATCGTAAAGGTAGACAGTTCGATCATTTTTATCCAATTTTCCATTGCAAGTGTCATCTACTCATTAATGTAAGGTGTGAATTATTGAATACCTATAAAAAAAGGTTATTTGATTTCAAATAATAATTGCGATACTTTCCAGATAAAAATTATCAAATAATTTTATTATTCCGATGAAGTTTTTTAAAATAAATATATAAATAAAAATGTTGAACATAATCATTCTTTTATTTGAAGAATACAATTACTGAAATAATCATTTTCCTTTTAAATTAATATTTTTAATATTTTAAAATATATCTTCAAACTTTTTGTTATAGGTTTTGAATTTTATTTCTTTAATATCATGTCGTTATGTATTTGTCTAAATTACTTATTTTGTTGAAAAATATTCTGAACTATTATTAATTTAAACTTTGTTAAGCAATGTTCTTATTGGTGATAACAAATCATGTTATAATATAAAAAATTGAGTTGAATTGATTAAGATATAATTTCTCACACCCTGGATCTGATTGACTTCGTGGTTTATCTACAAATATTTTTAAATAGTTTGAAGAAAAAAAACTTTTCAGGTGTGTCGGAACGTTTTAAAGATACTATTGAATTTGTATTTTATAATTTCGCGAATATTATTTTTAAAAAATACAAAAAGATTCATATTTGACTTATTGTCCTAGTTTTAGTATATCCTCGTATGCTCCAGTTTTATGCAAAGTTTTCAAAATCTTTCGCCAATCAGTTTTCTCCGTACACATGTTTTAAGCAAGAAGTTTGTAACAACTTGAAATTAAATTTCTCTTTTTATTATTTATTAATATGGATAAAGTTCCGAAAATTACTTTGTATTTATTTTATTTTCAAGGCTTGACTTATGGTACTTCTTTCCATCACGAGACGTTACAAGGGTGGGGGGTTTCCAACATTATTTCTGTGACTAGTCACATGGGTACCTTGCCGCCCCATAAGATATGTTGGAAAGGGGTACGGGTTTAACAAGCATTATCTCATTTTTCTAGAAAAATAGTGGATTTTTTCCTTTCTCAAACTAATATTCATCGAAATATAGTGAAAAAACACAGTTTTTGGTGTTTTGACCTTGAAAATAAAATTTGCAAGTATTTTTACTAGTATTTACGTAATCAGCGAATCAAAATATGTGCGGGCATATCTATGGTTTCAAATCGATCGGAGGTAAGTACTATTCGCATCTGCACCCATTAATATTTTATCATTCAATTTTACTTTTAATCAAAAGTCTAAAATACTTCATGCTTGGAATACTTCATGCTTGGAATCTACAATGAGAGAGCTCGTAAACAATAATTTAATTCGTTAATTGCAAAACAAAATTTCACATAAAAGAGATAATCACGTTGCTTGTGTTTATTATCTCCACAATTATACTTTTAGTTCGACCTCGACTGTGCTTTCTGTTAGTAAATTGCTAGTGGGATTGAAACGTAAAAACGTTTTTCTTGATAGAGATTATCAGCGGCTGCTCTACCTACCACAGTAATCACCTTCGGTAATCGACCTTTCTTGTGTCAGCCTGAATGTTCCTGAATGATTGCGGATTGTGCAGTTTGGATTATGGAAATGCGCTGTTAATCAAGTCATAATCAATCGTACATGAATAACCAAGGAGTAAATGTTCCTCGCAACGGAGCGACCCAAGGACAACCGCCTTCTGCATTTTTCCCGCAAGTGTTCTAGCATATTGTTGACACGCAGGGATGCTTTTTAGGCTATTAGCAAGTGAAA
>NC_046663.1:106053317-106078586 GCF_010883055.1 Belonocnema kinseyi | reverse complement strand
GGACAAAGTGAATGTATAAAGTTCAAGATTATTATATATATATAATAATCTTGAACTTTATACATTTACTTTGTCCACATAGAAGCTGCTATTTTTCTGTTCACTTTTCGCGTGTTTTTTGTTACGTGATTTTTTCTGTATATTAGTATACGTCCGCTTCACATCACCGGCTTTTACTTGAAGCAACAGTAGTTTGTTCCTCTTGCATGGAAATACTTTATAATTACTTTATAACCTGATGTACAATTTCAAAATTATTAATTTTTAACGATTTATTCTCATGATCATGTTATAGGAATAAATCTGTTTTAAATGAAGTTTAGAATTGTTTAATTTGTGATGATTTAGGTTTGCATAAATTTGGTCGGTTCTGTGGGAACACTATATTTTTCAATGATGCATTGAAATCCATTGAAAACCCCGTGACATTTCATGAAATTTGCTGACACTTTTGTTTGTGCACGCCTGAGGGACCGATGCTCACCTAGTGGAGCTCCTCTTACTCCTACTTGCGGCGCATCGTCAATTCTCGGAAAAACTCTAGCAGGGGGGCCTATATCTAGGGTTCGCTTTATTAAAATACTCGGGAATTTAATAAAATCCTAAATTATATATATATGAAATCTTATTAAATGCCTTAAAATCTATTAAGTTTTTAAAATATTTGAAAATACTTTCAACTATTTGAAATGCTTAAAATGTCTTCAATTCTTGGCAATAATTTCTTTGAAATCCATGAAGTTAGTCTAAATTTTTGGGAATCTTTAAAAGCGGCAGTGAACACTTTAGTTCCTATAAAATCGTTCAAATTCATCCAATATTCTCGGAATATCTTTTGAGCAGCATGCAATTTTGTTAAATCTCTTCAAATCCTTGGAAATTTCCTAAAATTTTTTATTATCTTGAAAATGCCTTCAAATTAATTTGAATTTTTCAGCTTTTGAAAATACCTTGAAATCGTTTTAATTGCCGTAAAATCTTCCAATTACTTTGCTGTTCTTTGAAATCACTCGAAATATATGCAAATCTTGTTAAACCTTTGAAATACATTGGAATCCCTTAATTCTTATGGAAATCTGATCAAACCCCTGTTTAAATATTCGAAAATTTTGGAAATCCTAGACAAATTTTCAAAATCTTTTGAAATTCAAAGTAATTCTATAAAATCGCTAATTGGCCGAAATATTAGAAACGATCTTCAAATGTTTTAAATTCTACGAAATTATTTACTTCTTATAAAATTCTTTTCAATTCATATCAATATTTGCAAATGTTTAGAAATGGTCACTATCTATATTTATTGATATACGTCAAAAATAATTTGAAAAATTGTAAGAATCCTTTGAATCTTTAATATTCTCTAATGTCTCTTGGAATCATTCAAAATACCATAAAACCTTTTAATTTCTATGAAGTCTTTGAAAATACTCATCAATTCCAGGAAATTCTTTGCAATCCCATAAATTTGTTCAAATCTCTTAAAATCTTTGAAATAATAATTAATCCCTTAATTAATTCTCCGTGAAATTCTTTGAATTGTCTCAAGATCTTTAAAGTTTATTCCTTAATAGCTTTTTCAATTCTTTGCACTCCTTCAAATCCCTTAAAATAATGCACCTCAAGTTTTGAACGTTCAAATGAACGAAATATACTTTCTCAATTATATTTTATTCAGAAATATTGTTTCTACTAACAAATAAAAATATGCTTTATAAGTTCCATTTATAATTGCATAAATATCAGTGTAATGAATCAATATTTTTAAATTTTTTATAGTTTAGAAAGCAATTAATAAAAAATTTCGTTCATTTGAACGTTCAGAACTTCAAGTACATTAAAATTAGTTGAAATCCTTTTAAATCCCTGGAAATCTTTTAATTCTTTTAAACTCTCAAAAAATTGGGTACAACAGGTTTTAGGGCTGGTCTGCAAGACTTTTACCGGGTCGGTTTTTGGATCCGAGTCAATTTCTGACCACTATATATAAATACAAAATATTTACATTTATTTAACCTGAAGATATTTCTAAGCTTTCTTTAGGCATGAATAAAGAATCCAAAGTTCGATAAGAGCCTGATCAAATTGTTTGATAAATTGGTGAATTAAACATTTTTAAATAGTTATTATTTTACATTTTGAAGAGTTTTAATGCTTTAAATTCATTGATTTTGTAGTTAAGTATTCAATATTGAAATTGAAAATGTTTTCAGGTATGAAATTTTCAGTTTTTCATTTTTATGACTTCGAAGAATGTTTGGTGACCGGGAAATGACCGTAAAATTGTTTTTGTTTTAAAAGCTGTCCTAAAATATTTATATCGAGAATTTGACTGCTAAGGGGGGTGGGGGTCTCGAGTAAACTGTCAAAAGTAAAAGTGATTTTCGCATATTTCAAAAATGTAAAACAGGAAATTACAAGTTAATTAAGATGGTTTAAACGTAAGTCACATGGTTGTTTGTGCATAGTCTCGACGTTTGACGGGGGGATCGGCGTACGCTGTGGAGCCTTTTTGCATTTGTCATTAAACACAAAACCAAAAAGATTTAGATTCTTGATCAAATTTAATGCTGGATGAACCTTCATGTTCAAGAAAAAAATTTCGAACTAATTTTCATCTGTAAAATTATGTAATAAAATTAGTTCAACATTTAATATAATTAAAAACTTAGGTTTGTCGGGCGATTTTTATCAAGAATCTAAATGTCGATAAAAGAAATTTTCAACGAGAAGCGGATTACTATATTAAAAATATTTTTTGAATAGGTTATAAATTTGTCGAATTCGGATTGCATTATATAATTTTACAAGTGTACATTGTAAAAAAATTGTAAGATTGAGAAGGATTCCGTTTTTAACTGTTTTTTGCAGTCTTTAAATTTGAATTCATTTTTTATGGTTTCTGACTTTTGCGCAAATGTTATCGGTTCGTTTATATCTCGTCCTCCTTTTCTAAAGGTAGTACAAGTACGAATTTGAGATATTGTTATCTTATTTAACCTACTGACACTACCAGCGCGAACGCTTTCTTGTTGTGATTGCATCGCGTGTGTTTAGAAATATCTTTTCTGACGACTAGGGACGTTGCTAAAAAGGCAGGATAAAAAATTCTCACGTGTCCTTGTCCGCAGCGATGCGAGTTAACTTTGAAAACACTGGCAGACAACATTTTTTGCCCATTTGTTCTTATTTCGGAATCAGCTATTTCTATTTAAGAACTATAAGATAATTTTATGGTCTCTGGTTACAGAGTCTCGTTGAAGAAAATACGGATTTTACCAAAAAGCATTAAACGTGAATCTCAAGTTTAATTTCTCTGCAGATGTGGATCAAAATATGCTAAGTATAATAATTATTATAATTTCATGGAGATTCTCTTCTAGGGCTCTGTGAAAAATGATTTTTTTAGTTGGTAAGTTTAGTAGGTATATTTTAGTTGGTAAGAAAACCAGACCGGCAATCTGAAGAACTATGTTAACATCCCAGCGGATCTAGAGAGAATTTTTTCAGACCAACTAATATAATAATACTTTAATAGTATTAATACATATATATATGTATTGCATATATATGCAAGCCTGGAATGACGGTTATTAATATACCTTGCATAATGTCGCGATACTCGCCAGGATGTATCAAATATCCTGCGATAATCCATTCATATATGAATATGTATATAACTGACTTCTAGTTTTTCCTAAAGGCATTTTTATATTTCATGTGCACACAGAAAACCATTAGTCTGAATATTGTTGAATTTTATTTTGAACAATGGGTATTTTTAATCTGTCATCATTTGTTTTCGTGTCTCGTTTTTGTTGAATTTCAAAACATAACCGAATTCGGTGTGATTTTTTGGATCGACATTTAACATACTTTATGAAATTGACACCTCTTTTTGACATTTTTGTTGGAATATTGTAAAAAGAACCAACTAAAACACTGATTTTCTAGTAACGACAATTTAAGTATATCTATTTAGAATACTTGATTCCGCAAAAACTATTTATTATCTAGTTATGCGTAATTAAATTGTAAAATTTGGCACTGCAACCAGCTGCATTTCCTGACTTCAGTCAACGGCTACTTGTGGTTAATGCGAATGAGTTTCGACTTGAACCTGCTATAAATTAATCAATTTTTACCCTCTTTGAAGAGCTCTTGTTTACGCAACTTGCAAAATTCTTTTAAAAGTAGGTTTTCCCTCTTTTAATTCGCTTATTACTTACAAGAGCTGATTATGAGCAAAAAGATTGGCACTTAAATTGTTTTTGGGATATACGATCTTGCAGGAAACTTGAAAAAATGACATAAAATTTTTAATTCTCTTCACCAATTAAAATACACTGTCGTGCAAAATTTTTTGATCGCCTCTTTTTGTATGACTGAATAAGTTCTCTCAATTTGAATTATATCAGAGCTAAACAAATCTATGATAAAAGATTTGAATGCTCTCTAAATCCGGTATAAAATTATCCCAAGATGAAGCTAGTTTTACAGAAAAACGCTGGTGGTATATTTGTTGCAGCTCAAATTTCATTGGGCTCCCAATGATCATTTGAGAGAGTTTAAGTCTCAAATGTATTCCTCTGAACGTAGGTGCCCATGTGGGCATCTAGGGGAAAGTATCATTTGGAGACTGAATTTTGGCTCATGCAGAGTTGTGGAGTTCTGAACCGCGCTGTCAGTCACCTGAATACCTGTCAAAGCAACCATTCGCTTTGCGATATTAGCCTAAATAATTGTTAATAAGGAAACCAATTGAAACGATATTTACTTAATTTTCAAATTTCTTTCATTTAATAGGGCTTACCAGTCACTTAGAATAAAATTATAACTTCCTAATGCAACTTCCAAAAGTTAGGTTAGTCATGGCCGTCAACATTTAAACTAAAGCCGGGATGTATAGAAAAAGTCATGACCGTCATGACCAAATGCATGGGAATCGGTTAATTTTTGCTCTATTTTTCTAATATCTTCGTAGAAAGTAATTTTTCTGTATAAGTGCAATTGAAAAATAATTTTTCTTTTTTAGGGACTATTTAATGCAATAATGAAATGATAATAATTTTCATTCGTGCGTTAGGGCTGAGCGCTGGTTGTCTACCCTTTAAAGCGCGATTCAGAATTACATTGAAAAACAATTCTTGTATTTTAAATAAATAATTATTAAAATATACACAATAATGTATACAAATTGTGTAACTTTTGATTTCAGGCAAGAAAAATATAACACATATGTTATATAAATAACAGTTTATTTTCATTGAATTCCAAAGACCAAACTTATATTTTACAAAACATTTAATTCGAAAAGAAATTTCTTGGAAAAGTGATTGAAAATAATTAATTATAAGTTTTTAATCGAAAAGATCAATATTCTCAGCTGAAATTATTTTTAGAAAAATTCAAATATTATCATTATTAAATTCTACAATTAACTTCTATATATCAAGCTGCAGAAAAATTATATGGAATTTCAACAAATGTATCTATTACAAAATGTTTTGTGAACTATAAGTCAGTTTTTGGAGTTCAATGAAAATAAACTATTATTTATAAAATATGTGTTATACACTTTTTTCTTGTCTGAAATCAAAATTCACACAATTTCAATACATTCTTGTGCATATTTTAATAATTATTTATTTAAATTACAAGAATTGTTTTTTTTTCAATTTAATTTTGAATCGCGCGCCAAGTGTGGTCAACCAGCGTTCAGCCCTAATGCAAGCGTAGTAGCTCAGGGTGCCAACATTGGCATCATTGGTCCACAGTACAAACGGGAAAAATAAATCAAATCAGCCGGCAGGAAAAAGTTGGGATATGAAAGCCTCAATTAGGTATTTTCACTTCAACCATCAGCTAACTTCACTTTGTTAAAAGCTGAGGGGAAAAATAGATCAAATGCATGGAACAAAACTTTATTTCTTTAATATATTTGTAATTAATAATCATTATTATTATTTTATTATTTCATTAAATAGTAATTAAAAAATAAAAACTATTTTTTAACTACACTTATATAGAAAAAATTACCTTTTACGAAGATATTAGCAAAATAGGGCATAAATGAACTGAATCCCATACATTTGGTCCCTTATTTTCCCCCTCAGCAATTTACGAAGTGAAGTTAGCTGTTTATGGAAATGAAAATATCTAATCGGCTTTTATCTTATCAGTTTGAATGTTCCCGCCTCTATATTTGAAACATTCCAATGTTTCATGAAACTTTTCATCAGGCTAAAGTTTCATGCAAATTTACATCCCCACTCATCACGAAAAACAAATTTCTGTTTTTATTATACAATTGTATTTGCCTTATCTTTCATGTATGACACTAGCCACTGCAAGATTAGATATCTAAGATAGCTTTAAACTTCCGCAGAAAAACTAGTGGAAATTTGTTCGAACGACCAGGCATCAATTTCGATGCAGACGGTCACGACTTAGTTTGTACATCCCGGCTTTGGTGGTTTGAATGTGATATAGTAGGTTCCGACTAACCTAACATTTGGATATTATGTCACGCCAAGTACTATTTTTATTCCAAGACTATTTAGTCACTGGTAAATAGGAGGAAATAAAAAGTTAGGTAATTATTATTATAACTTACCTGCTTATTAACATCTGTTTCACTCAAATAACGACCGACAAAATGATCTTGACACGTGACTTACAGTTTGTAAACGACACTTCACGTTGCACTGGATGAGAAAAAACAGTGTCTAAATGATGCTTTTCCCCTAGATTCTCCGAATGAACCTGTGCGGCTCAAATTTGTTGCAATTCTATTGAACATCGATTTCGGTGTACATTGGAGGATCGGCGATTTTCCGTGTTGTCTATTTCTTAAGTAGAAATTGCAGAAATAGTGCAAATTTCAATGTTTTCTTAATTTTTCAATTAAGTCATTCAATTAAGTCATCAATAACATTTAGGAATAAATTTTCTTCCGAAATAATCAACATTTTTTAATGTTCTGGGGGTCATTGTAAAGCTATTTTGCGACAGTATCACAACAGCTTATAAGTATAAATCTAAAATAATTTCTGATTACATTGCATGAATTCAAAATTGCAACAATAACATTGAAAAATTTTGAAAATAACTTATCTGTAGGCGAATCAGAAATATATATATATATATAGGAACTTTTATATAAACTTCATGATTATATGTTTTATACATTTCACAAAAATATGTTTCATACCACAGAGAATTTTGCAATTTTTCAAACTTTTTATTACAATTTTAAGTTCTTGCAATGTGATAAGAAAATATTGCTTTTTAATTTATACTCCTAAGGTTTTGCGATACTGTGGACACATAACTTTAAAATGAGCCTGAGTACATTAAAAATGTTGATCAGTTCGGAAGTTATTAAGCATTTAAGAAAACATTGAAATTAACGCTATTTTTGCAATAGCTAAATAGACCAATTGGCTTTATGAATGGCTCATCTCATACATCATTTTGGAGAATTCTACCCTTTAAGGAGAAAATTTTTTAGTTCTGACATAATTAAAAATAAGAGAATATAATCGGTCATTGAAAAAGAGGTGGTCTTCAATTTTTTCAGGGTGATACTTATATTCCAACGAAAGTATATTTCACTTAATTTTAATATATTTCACAATCACGCGAAAATAGCTGAAGTTAAAAATTGAAGTATTAATTTGTGATTTATAATTGTAAGGTCATTTGTATTTTTACCACTTTTAGGATCTTAACTAATGTCTTATTTTCTTTTTTGTTTCAGGTAAGTTTTTCCTATGGGCGTACTTCACAATCAACGGAATGGTGATAAGAAATCATTGTGACAGATTCTATATTTAAAAAACATAAATTTTGAGAAAAAATTACTTTTACAGTGAAACTCTTATATAGCGCCGAGTTTGGGGCTGCCGGTGGGTGGGAACGAACTATTATAGCCCGATCCGCTTTTGTTTTTTCACGTCTGAGTACTCGCCTGAGTGACAGCCGCAGATCCCGCGCACCCCGCGCAGCTCCTGTTAGACCTATATGCGGCGCGGCGTCAAATGTCGGAAGGGCTACTGAAGGGTTTCACTGTATTGCCAAATTACTTCGTTATTGATACAACGTTAGAAGAAAATCCACAGTGTGGTGATACTCCAACTCACTGAATATATTAAACCAATTTATTCACGGAAATGTACTAAAACTGAAAATGTGGGTAATTTGGCCAGTTTGATCGTTTACATAAAAAAATGCAAATATGAAAGCAGAAAGTAAAAAGAGGACCTTGATCAAAACTGGGAACTATAAAGGGTGGAATCCACGTCCAGAAGATATTAAATTCCCTTGTTGATTTTGAAATATAATATAAAATTAATAATTAATACAGTACTGATAGGAAGAAATCAATTTAAAACAAAAGTGTATAATGAGGTGGAAAAAATCTCCCTTCACAAAATCTATGAAACACTTTCATCATCCGATTATATCTGCAGTTGGTTGAGCTCGAATGAACGGCCAATTAGATCGCGCGGCAACGGTTAATTTAGAGAAGCATATCTTCTACTAGTCTGCGAATGGTTACGGTAAATTAGTGATTATTAAGAATCGAAGATCTAAGTACTTTCACAATTAGTAATATGGATTACGCCTCGCTAAGTCCAACTCATTCAGCCAAAATTGAAAAAAAAATGATTAAAAAAAAGAAAAAAAATATTAAAAACAAAGAAAAAATAAAGGGGATAAAGAGTTCAATTCAGTAAATTTTTCTCAAATCTTCATCAGTCTAAATATTCTGAAAAGATGATTACGTGCTATTCACGGATGCCCACAATGTCTGCCCTTTGTGGGTCTGAAACAAATTTCGAAGTCCAATCGCCATGTTGAAATAAAACCAAAAAAATTACTTCCAAACTGATGATTAGATTGCTATAAAAGTTTCCAAAACGCGTTTTCAACACTAATCGTGGTTCGGTTCAAATTACTTCAACTCAAAGAAGAAAGAAACGAAATCTTGACCAGTTTTTTAAAACCATTTCGGGTCTCCACTGTTCTATGTAAGAGAATAAATTAGGATAGGTAAATTTTGACTTTAATTACCCGAGGCTAGTTTTTTTTTCTTGTAAAATCTCATCGTTTATTTCTATGTTTATTTATTTATTTAGGTTTTCAATTAAGTGTATAGCTATTTCTGATTAAAAAAATTTTCAGTTATACAATTATTATGATGTGATTAGTGAATGACTAATTGTATGATTGGAAATTCTTAGAATCAGGAACAATTGCACATTTAATTAAAAACCTTTTTTTAATCGTGAGATAGAAATAGTGAGATTAAAAAATAGTAATAGTCTAGTATCACATGTTTGATTTATTATACATAAGTTTTGATAATAGTTTCGACTAAAAAAAATTAATAATGGATTTTTTCAGCAACGGCCCGGAGGAAGATTTTGTTCTTTATCGGGAAATAGCTGTTAGATACAAAATCAAGAAAACTCCTTGATGTTCGCACCTTTGGCTTAAAGTTCTTCCGCAATCAAACTATGGAATGCATTATCATTTCTAGGGTGCTGAACCTAGCAATATTTTCTAAAATCGATCATATTTTTAGATATTGTAATACCTTGCAATTGCTTGTATTCACAGGTCTTCATCGTATCATCTAGATTCTAGAAACCATGAAGCAATCACTTTAACACAGACATCCCTTCTATCTCAATATGAATCAGTGAACAATTCACTGATTGAAATAGTAATTAAACATTTTACCGATTAATCAGTGATTTCGGACTCATTTACTAATCAGTTCAGTAACACCAGAGTAAATCATGTGAACCTCTAAATTGTTAAGTTAAGCGTTGTTGTTACTCTTTTAGTTAAGAAGCAAGAAAAATTCCTAATGAAATAAATTTTTTAATTATCGGGCTGTAAGCCTGCTGAATTAACTGCGGGATAAATATACTCAACTCGTATAGAAAGTACTTAACAGGCTTGTGCATGGCAGTCCAATCTTGAAATTAAAGTAATATGTGAGGTTGTTTGCCATTTAAAAACATCGGAAGTTTTCACCTTTTTAAAAATTCGATCATATTTATGGGTTTTAAGTTTTTAATATGATTCTTTGATTGAATGTACTAAAATATGATTTTATTATGATTGCTAAATTGACATGGTGCATTACTGCCAACCCTCAAAAGTGGTTATTTCACAGAATCAATAAGTAACCTTTCACTGATTTTCAGGGACCCATTTCAGGCTATTCGAATCAGTGAAATTTCACTGATTCAGATTTAGAGAGTTGATTTCTAAAAAAAATCAGTAAAAGGAATCTTGGATTAGAAGAGGAATTTAAAATTTCTCTTTATCTTCATAGAATCGGATTTATGAGAGGTATAAACAAATGGTTGGCGGGTTATCCGCAATCACGACATAGTAATGAAAAAGGCAATGGTAGTATTTCAGATTGTCGTTTCCATAGTAATCGATTTAACATTCTATTATGTGAAGACAAGGGGAGTTTCGTGCAAACAGTTTCCACCACGAGCAACTCACTCCCTGGTACAGTTACAATGCTCTGTTATATTGCATACAATCTGATGTTAAATTAATTATAGTAACCTCGATAGCAGAAGTTAAGTATGGCAGCTATTAATTTGAACCTAGGTAAATACATATACATGTTCAAACGCATAAATACTTCTTGTAGAGTTCAAAGTCTAAAAATTAAAACTGCATTTTCTTTGTCATATCTCATTTTAGATTAGTGCGCTTTATATTCATTAGAAGAACCTATCATATTTAAAAAACATGCAATTTAATATAGTACCTCATTTAACGTATACATATATTAAATTATTCAAGAATGTATGGTTTTGTTGGAAAATTAAAAGAAAATGGATCTTTCATTTATTGCAATAATTGTTGAAAAATTATTTGGATATGGGAATATAAGACCATGTGCCTGGTGCAATTTACATTGCCAACTTTTTTTCTTCAATCATTCGTCGATGCGGCAATAGATAAACCGTTCTTAAAATAGTCTCTTTTATTAAAGTTCTCAAAAATATCTAAGTAGTAGTAAGTAGATATTTGAACCTAATTTATTTGGCCTTGAGTATGAAATGGATAAAGAGACAGGAAATACGTATTTTTCTTTTTCTTAAGAATTATAATAAGATAATGGATAATATAAATATATAATGTTCTGAAACAAAGCATTTATTTTTCTTCCATATATGAGAAAGAATAAATGAAAATATAATGGTTTTGGATAATGCAGGCGATTTCTCGAGATCTCGTTCCCGCATTCTTTCTCTTAGTAATGGAAAGATCAACTGAAGCGTAAACTCACATTTCAATTAATCAACTTTTTAATTTAACCACTCAGACTCTACTAGCCGTTATGATTGCATCAAACCCTTAATTGGCTTGCATTATTTCCGATGTAAATCGTCTGTGTACACCTATAAAACCTATAATGTTCGCTTTGAGATATAACCTGATTACATTATCGGAACAGCAGGAAGTTCAACGACGTGCATTGCGTGTATTCCTTATCAAGTTTCAATGACTCCCGACATCGTAAACAGTTTCTCTATTCACCTTCATCGCACTGTCATCTGATACCAATTTCATCATTTTCCTAATAGTTGGAAGAAAAGGCGATGACTGGACATCTAATAATGATCAATGGGTCTCTTTGACAGTGGCATATACTGTAGTAAAAAAAGTTCTAATCATTTACTTGATTACGACAACATTTCGAGAACATGTCACATACTAAATATCTATAGATAAAATATTAAGTAAAGAGTTTGTATAAATAATGCATTATTGTTGATTCACACGATTGACATCAAATTTGATCGTGAAAATTCTGTAGTAATTGATTCCCAATATACGGATACATTACAGGAATTTTCAATATCTTGATCATTTTAAAAATATATATTCGGCGACTCCCATCCGAATATAATCGAACCATATGCTGCGTAACTTTGGCGATTAAACAAGCCTTAAATAATTAATTTAAATTAGCATTTTGAAACTTGAAATATTTCTATCATCTGTCGCACGAATGTAAATAATTTGAAGTTAAAATGTATTAAATTGGGCATCATTCAAAAATTACGTAACGCGTTTTTCTTTTGTTTAAATAAAGATGAGAATATAATTTCCGTGAAGTGAACAGTGATACAGCGATATGGAAATTTGTAATTTGTAATTTGTGAATGATCCCTTAAGCCAAATAACTGTAGAATTTAATGTTAAACATTGGACACTACGTAATTAAATAATCAAAATAAGTTAAATAATAATTTTCAAAATTGACCCCAATTTTGAAGTGTTTCATAATTAAATGCTTTGTATATTATGTACCTATAACTGAACAGAATGGCCACATTGTGTAAATTATGAACATTTATCACGTTAAGAAATAAATAATCTTAAGTATGAACTGTTCAGAAATGAAAAATTATAAGCATTAACAATTTTAAATGCTACAGCCCGTGTAGGAATCCAATCAGGGATCTGGCCGGGTTTCGGCCGGATAGCCTCGGTTTAAGTCGGGCGCTGGTTGGGGAATCCGGCCGGGATCCGGCTAAAAACGTCACGGTAAACTGGTCGGATCCCGGCTTCAATACTGGTCGGGTAATCCGGCCACAAAGCAATTAAAAAATGTTGCTTCAGTCGAGAAATTGGTAACTTGTTTTATCTTTTAAGGCTCATCGTAAAGATTACGGTGAACTTTAAAAGTCAAATCAAGTGAACCAATTCTGGCAAGAAAATTGGAGTAGAATTTTAATCCCCGATGATAGAATCTCATAGCAATTGGAAAACCACGTGGTGATTTAAGTTTAGAAAGGAAGAAAAAAAGAACTGTATACACAATAATATAATTTAATTTAGAATAATAATTATTCGCGCACTAAGCTCATAAAAATGGTATCATTTCTGTTGTTGAACATAGCACAGTCGATAACAGTATAATTTAAAAAGTTAAATTATTCGAACAAATTTAATGTTTTTTTTTAAGAATTTAAAAAAGCCCATTTCTGTTTCACTGATCTGATAAATTTTTAAATTATAATTTAAAAATAATGAATCATCTAGAATCCATAATTACGTCTTTGATAATATCACGGCTCTTAAAAAATGTATAATTTTTACAAAATAATTAACCTGACCAGTGCCTGGCTGGCTCCCGACCATGGAATATAACCAGGGTTGGCCCGGCCAGTAACCGGCCGGCCCCCGACTACGTGATTCGAGAAAAATGTAGCCCGGCCGGCTCCCGCCTGGTTCCTGTCCATGAAACCCTGCCAGGGGTAGCCTAGCTGGGATCCGACCAGAAACCTTGTTGTATTAGGGCCAACCGGGGAACTTTCTCCACGGGAGTTTTAGATTCTTTAATATGAATGCTTCCATAAAAAATGTATGTTTAGAGATACCCGATTAATATTTTCAAATTTATTTAAATAAATAATTATTTTAAAATTATTTTTGCGATTGATTGTGAAGAGAAATGAATATACCACACAAAACATAATATATAAATATAGTTATATCACTGTTGAAAAGTCAGAGTTAAATAAGTAACTAAAAAGTTTTACTCTAGATTATTTAATTTTTACTCTAAATAGAAAAGAAATCAGCTCCGTTGTACAGATTGTATAAAAGTTGCATCGCAAATTTTTAACAGTGTATGCATTTTTTCAGAGACTCGGTTAAATTTTCTATCTTTTCTTCACTTATGATTTTACTTTTTTAATAAATGAACTTTGTTCTTTCAACCTGAAATATAATTATAGCTTTCGCTTCCTCACATCCAGTTAGAATTAATCCCAACTATTTGAGTCCAGACTGATCTTATGTTTCAACCTGAGGTATAAAATTGCCTCATCAATTTCAAGAAAATTTCCCTAATCAGCTTCGTAAGGAGCGAGTAATTAACTGAGTGAAGTATGTATCGGGGTTTCAGAAATATTGAAAGCAGTTTCATATGCGATCAAAAGTTTGGTTTCTGGCATCTGTCACATACGTCATTTTCATCCGTGTCATTATTATCTCACGCGTCCCACATAGCATACATAAGACTTATTTTAAAAAGCGAGATCTATTATTCGTCGATACAGGAAGCGCGTGGGACTTGAAATTTTGACTATTCAGATTATGTAATTCCCGTTTGTTTACATTATATTGATTGCTTCACAATACTTCAGTAACGATCACTTTCAGTATGTTGCTGGATTATAATTTCAGTAAAATTGTTTGTTCATTCGTTCATTCATCATTCTTAAATTTTCAACCTTCGAAACTTGCACGGCCGAAATTTTACTTAAAAGATATTGTCTTTCGAAATTATTACAAAAATTCTTGATAATTTCCATTTTACATTTTTATTTAAAGTTTGTTTTTCTGTTGGCACCTGAAACAATTACTTATTTCTGAATAATTTTTATTACAATTTTTAAAATTGTTCATTTCAATAGGGTTCCAATTATAAATAATTTCGTTTTTGATGCTTGAAACTCATTACTTTCAAGCAGAAAAAAATTCGTTCAACTTAATATTCTAGATAGAATAATTTCCACTCTTTTTAAACAAATGTCTATTGTACCAAAATTCTTAAATTGAAATTGATTCATATTTAGTACCATTATTTGCATTTAAATTTCGCGAAAACAAACTTAATGAAAAGAAATTTGCAGCGCTTGTTTCTTTGATATTGAAATTCGCTTCTTCTTGATATTCATTTTAAAAATACAATTCATGCAAAAGAGAAAATATGCAAATGTCGGCCTCGAAGTCGATCATAGACTTGGGACAATTGAATCATTGTTCGCATGGTCCTGTGGAAAAATTAAACAACATTACTGATAGTTCAGAGTCCTACGCATGCTTTTTTCTGGAGTGTCTCGCAATTTTTATTTTTAATAATACGACACGCAGCGGCCATCTAAGCGTCACTGGGAAATCTAACATTCTAACAACCTCTGTCTGCATTTGCAATTAGCATTTTAAAGAGAATCATGATTTAGCACTGCGGTTCGTAGAAATGCAAACCACTGAAGGTATCATTATTTTTCTAAAAGGAATTAGGAATTATTTAAATTACTTCTTAATGAAATTTTATTATAAATGTCTTGAAGAATTATAATCAACCGAGTTCCGTCCAGATTTTTTTTAATTAAGAAATATTGCCTTCTTATATGGTTAAAATTTTTTTTTTTAATTTCAATAATTCGGATGCGGAGAAAACTTCTTATTTTTCGAGATTGGACAATTATTAGAGATTTCAAAATTAAAGATTTGAAATTAAAATCTTTATAAATTGTGCAATCTCAAATTGAAAGCGTCAATAGGTGTATGTAGTAAAACCATTTTCAATTGCAAACGTTCCAAAAGCAATAATTCCGAAATACAAATATTAAAAGTTTTAAGATGGTTGAAAGTTGTATAGTAATTTCATATTGAAAGCTTTAACCTTTAGAGGACGGGAAAATTTCCGTTCAAATCGAGTTTTCATTTGACCAAAAAGTTATGCATAATTTTAACAGAAAACTCATTGCAAGTCCCCGACCTTGACCTTGAAAATTACCATCTCAAGGTCATTTTTGATACCTTAGCGTTATGGTTGGCATGCCCATGTTTTTTGAGGCGCTAAGTAAGAAAAAACAGTGCAAAAAATTCTGAACGCTGGCGTGACCTTCAAAATCGAGATTTCAAGGTCAACTGATACATTTATTTATTTGTTGCTATTTTAGCATCAAAGTTGGTACATTCATGTTTTTATGTGTCTAAAGAATGCCTTTCTTCGAATGACGATTATCAAGGTCAAAAAGTCTCCATGATGTTTCTCACTATATTCCCCTTATTCAATGCACCAAATTTTGCCCGAAAACGTCAAATAGTTAGTGTGCATTGGGTGGTCGATATTTCGACGACCCCCGTCCTCTAAAGGTTAATAATTCCGTACCAAATTCTAAATTTGCAGAATTTAAAATTGAATAATTTTATTAAAACTTTTTCTTTTTTTAATTAAAAAAACATATTAATAGTGAATATTTTCCAATTGAAAACGATTAAATTAAAATATTTGTAAATTTAAAGCGTTCAAAACTGATTAATTTGAGATTAAAACGTTCTAAATTATTTAATTTAAAATTATTAGTATCATAGGATTTCAAGTTTAAGACGCTTAAAATTTGTGTCATTTTACATTGAAAAGTTAAAAATCGTATGGTTTTTAATTTGAGCAATTAGAAAATTTCCATTTTTAATTATTTAAAATATAATTATTTCAGACTGGAATATAAAGTTCGCAATTTCAAATTAATAACTTTTGAGGAAGTTAACAATTTTATATAACGAATTCTTCAAAAATTCTAAAATTCCATTTCAAATTAATAGTGTAAATAGTTAAAACGTTTTATAAATTGAAAGTATTCAAGAATGATTAATCTCTGATTCGAATATTTTCAAATATTTGCAATGCTTGATATGTAAGTAGGTTGAATCTGTACAATTTTGATTGCCCTAATTAAAATTTTTTTAAGCTTTTGAAAGGTTTCAGTTTTAAATTACAGGTTGTTCTATGCTTTATAATTCAAATCGAACACTTTGAAATTAAAATTTTACTATATTTAGGATTCGAGTTACAAAGTTTGTTATTTTTAACTTTGTAAACTGGGAGTTGTGTCTCATCAAAGGGTTTAATTTTAAGTTCAATTTGAAAGGCGTTCAAATTCGATCAACCCAGAAAGCTTGATGAAATTCTAAACAAACATTTCACAATGGCTTGAAAAATTTGTTACATTGGTGAATAAAATAATCTATTGTGTGTATGTTTTTGAATAATGCTTGCGTTGACGACAAAGATATGTTGAACTTATAAACAGTTGTTTTCCTTCATATTTATTCAGAACTATAATGCACTTTTTTTGTTATGACCGTATTGAAGGACAATATACCAACTACCTACGTATAAATTATACTTGTCCTGAATTCAAGAGTGGGTGACTACACTTGTATCCGCTTTGAAGTATCTTAAATTCTTCAATCTTGACCATCCTTAAAAGCACACAGCAAATATAAAAACATAAGTAAACACCAAATTTATTTTAACAACATTCTGCAAGCAAAACGACCAAGAGCAAAAATATTTAAACTAATTATGCAATAGGAACCAAGATTAGGTTAATCGACTGCAAATTTAATGCAACCGGTAATTTATTTTTCCAATTAGTGACATGGAACTGATACTGATTGCCAGAAGATATATTGTATAACTAACTTTCCTTCAGATGCATATTGAACCAAGACAAGGGTCTTAAAAGTGTTTGAATGAGTAAAGTAAGTGTATTTTTTTTCAATACTTTCACGCCATGTTATTTTATTTCTTTCAGTTGTTCAGGCAGTTTCTAGTCAGACCTCAAAAAGTGTTGAATAAGACTAATTTTTTATTACATAGCTGTGATCTAACAAAGTTTCTATTTTTGTTTTTATTGATATTTTATGTAATAATTTAAATAATGCAAAGCCGCAACCACTCGAAGGTAAAATTCCACGTCAAGAAAAACATTCGAGTTCGTTATGGTAAATGGGTCGTTAATTTTTACATGTATGTCCCAGATATGGAAATACGGATGTCTTTTCGATTGGTATAAAAAATTATTTGCGCACTGACCGAGATAATGAGAGATTTGAGCCCCCAAGGCCAAACATGAAAAGCACGAGTGCATGCGAATGCTGCAGCTCTAACAGCCGTGTTACAGAAGCAGCAGCAGTATATGCGTAGGCACGTGCCAAGATGGAAATCCATAACTGTGATGGTGCAAAGAACGTCCAACTTAAATTCATGAAATTCATAAGAGTGATTTTAATGTAAAATTTAGCAATGGAAAAAAGTCAAGAAAGACGGCCTAGAATGGTTTAAATTCCTAGAAATGCACTGTGAAAAATATTCTGAAATATTTATATCTTATAAATTTATGAAATTTTCCGATATTTTTCATAAAATGACAAAATCACAACTTTTTTTTAATCTATCTCAAAATAGAAAAAAGTGATGTAATTTTCTATTACATATAAGGTAAAGATACCAGTTAGTGATATCTTTTTCAAGAGTTTTTCACTCATGTATACGCTTCAATCACGAGTTTTTTTTTAAGGATAAATAAAGTTGTTGTTTTTTAATACTAAAAGCATGGTGGCAGCAATGTGCGCATTGCTTGTTAATAATTATTATTTTTTTGGTGCTTCATACGAGTGGATGGGGCTGTGACACCTGTGTACCTTTTAATGACATTGTTTTTCCCTAACACTAACAGGCTTAAAATATTTAATGTTAGTTTCTGATAAAGCAAATGAATAGTAAACCTACAATGAATATTTTTTAATAGTATTCGAATGGGAAGATTGCATACTTTTATGAAAATTAAATTTTCATTTAGGGTGTCAACTAGCCGCATGTCACTAACTGGTGTCTTTACCTTAATGGCATAAAACATCCGCTACTCGAAACATAAAATTTTTTTGTCACAAGTTTCGGAATTTTCGGAAACAGTGTATCAGAAAATCCCGTAATTGTAGCTGAATTTTCCTAAATTCATCGTAAATTTTCGAATCTTGTGACCGAATTTTAATAATAATCTTGCAGCCAAGTTATTATGTTTTTGTAAAAAAGATATTCACGTGATGAATAACGTGGTTCAAATCAAAATAGGCAAGAAGACGATGCTTTTGTTTTAAGATGCTAGAAGTTTAATAAAATATTTCACATATTAAAACATAACTTTTTCCTGCTTTAATTATTTCAAAATATGCTGTGAGTGCTTAATTTCTGCCAAAACCTTTTTCATCGATTTCCGCCAAACCTATTTCTTCATGATTACTCTTCTAAAGAGTAGTTTAAAATAGAAGCTGAATCAAATGAATATTTTTCTAAACATAGAAAGCTATTTTATGTAAAAAACAAATTTAAATAAAACACAGACAAATATAATGAAGTGATTGATGGATTTCAACTTAATTCAAGTTTTTTTAGATTTTGGAGTATTTTATAAATGATAAATTTAATCTTTAACTCATTTTTAAACATTTTTAAATCGACATTTCCACGAGATGAAAATGCGAGTTACACGAACATAATTTACTTGTATTCATTTTATTTTTTGTAGGCCATTTTCATGATTTCGAAACCAACAATTCGTTTTTTCTTTACACAATCCTTGAATTTCGTGTTCCCTTTATTTTACCCGCGTTTCTTAATTTTCTTTCCGGAAATCATATTCTTATTTAACTTTTCCGAAAGTGAGATAATATTATCCGGATGAAAGACAGAACACTAAAAGAACAAAATTTTATCCCATCCTCTTAAATATATATATATATTAGCTGAATTATTTAGTTTATTTTGTATAAAAATTGTAAAAATTAATTTTTAATCGTCATGTCTTGTTGAACAGTTGATTAAGGACATGTGATGAGTGAGTTACATGACCAGATTCCTACCTTACCGCCACTTTTTTTTTATTTCCCAACTTATATTCACACAAAACGCCACGTCGAGTTGAAAATTTCGGTTACTAAACAATAAGCACTAAGAATGGTGGGTCTGGTCCTAAATTTGTATATAAAAAAAAAAATTTTATTGTAAATATTTTTTGTTGTTGCTTTTTTTATAATTATTTAAGTTTAAGACCAGAATCACCTTTCGTAGTGCTTCTTATTTATAATCCCAAATTTCCAACTCGATGTGGCGCTTCGTGTGAAAATAAGTTGGGAAATAAGAAAGGTGGCGGTAAGATAGGAATCTGGTCACGTGACCGACGAATATTTCTGGAAAACAATCCTTCTTTAAAAATAAATTGAATCCCAAGGTGTCAACTTTTGATCCGAAAGTGGATCAAAGACTTCCACAATGGTGAAACAGTTGACAACTACATAAGTGCACATTGAGAATTACAACTATACTTTCACATCTTCCTAGGTAGATGTCATTTTATTTTCCTTTGTTATACAGATTGAAATTTTAAAGTGAGAGTATAAAAGCCAATGTTCATCTGGGATGAAATATTGTCCAAGTTTCTAATATTCGGTCGCTAGAACTGCAGCATTCGTCTAGCACATCGCCAGACACAATGATTAATCATTCAAAAATATGCATTTTAAATTCATTGCACAAGGTCTGTCTTTTGTATAAAATAAGAATAGTATTCACATGTAGCGTTCGTGAAACTACAGACTAAAATTTTGCTGCTAAAGCTTGAAAACTATGTTTTAAATGGGGTGTTCACTAGTATTACATCGTAAATCCCAGAGATATTATTTATTAGAAATTGGATAAAAACGCTGCAAAAAATTGAAAACTAAAATTATCTAACAGCAGATAATTTTTATCACTAGGCGGATAATAATGATCCGTCGTCGGATAATTCTAGTTGCCGATTGTTTGCAATGTTTTTATCAGACTTCAGATAAATAATATCACTGTAATTTACTGTGAAGTTATACATAAATGATATGGGTGAGAACAAATTTAATACGGTGGCCCGGGCGCCCGTACGATTTTTGCGTAATGCAACCGTACGAAAATTGTAAAAAAAATTTCTCGGTGTAAAAATCGACATTTCCACTTTCTAATTCGGAGGATGCAAATTTATAGGTTCTATTTTAATACAGCAAATAGAAAGGTTCTGTTTGGGAGATAGCTTTGATGCGCCATACAATTAACATGGCAATTTTCAAGCTTCCAGAATTGACCATCAAGAGCAAACCTTGTCATTTAGACATGTCATAGTTTGTTTATACTTGATCATAATTCTAAAAGAATGTGGTGCAGAAGAGACGCTAGTAGACACATGGGAAAGAAATCGGTTAAGATGGTTCGGACATGTTGAGAGAATGCCAAATGAACGACTAACGAAACAAGTGTATCAAGGTAAAGTAAATGGCAGCGTGCCCAGAGGTAGACCGCGGAAAAAATGGTTAGAATGTGTGAATGAGACCCTAGCTAGAAGAGACATAAGTCACAGAAACACGAGAGCTTGCATGAAAAAATGCATGGACATAAAAGAAGCTAGAGAAGTATGCCAGGACAGGAAAGTATGGCGGCAAATAGTTAATAAAGAGAGTGTCAGTAGAGTGAATGACGCCTGAAACAAAAGACCTTGACCACTAATGGACCCAAGTGGGGAACCTTACATAACGACTTCGTGAGATTCTTCGCTTGGGGTGATTGCTAGAGAGATTGATCAGCAATCTGGGTCGGAGCAGTGTTGCGGAACGAACGTGTTATTTACTTAAATAGCACGAGATTTCTGGATCAATCTGAAAATTTTCTATCCCTTCCACACGCAACTCCTTTCCCCTACCGAGTGAGTCACGCCTACCCCGAAAGGGAAATGGCTTAATGGTGTAATAATAATAATAATTAATTCAGTGATACGCTATACAAAATTTCGGTTGGAAACTTCAATAAATATATTGGAAGCTTATTTCCGAAACGTAAGGTAACGCTACAAATATATGTTGTATTGGAATTTTACAATATCTCGTGGAGTTCGCGCTTCGGTGACTCCACGAATTACAACACTTCCAATACATGTATTGTAGTTTCGCCATTTCAATACCTTGTTTGTAATGTTATCTTGCGCTTGTATTATAGAAGTGTTGCAGAATTCTGAATATATTTTTTAAAGTTTAGAACTAGGAACAAACTGTTTTCCTAACCTGACATTCTGAATTATTATTGATCATTTTAATTTTTAATTTATATTTATTTACTTTATTTATAATAAATTAACTTCACCTGGACGTTTGAAGGGTGGTAAGAATGTATCTATTCTTAACGTCTTTCTTAATAATATGACGCAATGTAGCCTGCAAAGACAAGGCCTTCACTTAATACACATCTTTTCTCGTGTGAGGATACGAGAATTATTGGATTATGAATGAGAAAGCACAAGAACGTTTTTTTATCTTCATTATTTTTAATTACCGATATCGATTGATAATAAACAATTATGCAAATTAGAAGAAACAAAAACGAACATCAAAATATCTGAACTGCACCAGAAATTAAGAGATTCATAAACTTGGAAACAATCTAAATATAGTTAAATAACAAAATAATAATTTTTTAAACCAACTTTAAAAAATGTAAAACTGTTTAATAAATGGTCTAAACTTGTTGCAATTTTGCTCAACGTTTTATTAATGTTATCACATACTTGTTCCTTCCCAACTGACTTCAGTGAGAGACGATTAGATTAAAGCGAGCAGCAAAACTTTCTAGCTCAATGGAAGAGTTTGTGATATAAAATTTCTTACTTTGATGAAAAGCTTCAATAAAATCCATTTTTATTTTAAATTATGTATTGTTCAAATATTACCCGAATGAATCACTCCCGATTAAGCTGCAAATGGCTTTTCAACTTTGATATTATTGTATCAAAAGTAATATGTAAATTTACCATTTGTTTCTTGGTTGGTATTTGCTTCAATCCTCGACAATTTTTGGAGACACTGTCAAGTTCGTGTGATCGATGTCACATGTTTTAGATTTTCCTTTGACATCTATGGACGTTGGGATATTTCACAATGTTGTCTCATGGAACAATATTACAAAACACTTGCTATATACGTAGACACATGCGTGCACCAATGTCTCCTAATCATACCGTGTTCCAGGACTATAGGATAATCTCGAGAAGTTGTGACGTCGATTGGTAGCTGCCATAATATGCTTAGATACGTCTTATTTACGTCACTGACTCTTCCAGGTCACCAACAATTTATCTTCTAACTCAGAGAAGTATAATTCTTGAATTATTAAAATCATTTGCTTTTCTTCTACTGCTTTTTTCACTTCTTCGCTGAAGCAAATCGTTAATAACTTATTACATAAAATTTTTATTGTAGTAAGTTTAGGTTGAAGAGTAAAACTGGCACTTCTTAAAAACACCATGGAATCATTATATAGTTTAAAAAATCAGGACACGCTATTTGACCTTTAAATAAGCATTCATGTGCCGTTGCCATTAATTTTCTTGATGGAAATTAGCCGCCACGCCTTCGGTCCTAACCGATCGGCTGCTAAGAGGTTAAGCGACCACTGCAACTCCCTTTTATTCTTCGTAACCTGCAGATTGAATACCAGATTATTTACCAAGCTGATCAATTAAAATTGCAAAAAATTGCTACAATTCAGCTCATAACTGAGATAAAAGCCGCATTCATTTTCCACTTAAGCGAAATTGTTTCAAACCCACGGCCAACAATACAAAAGAGTAGACTTCGTTTTTAGTTTCCTCTTCAAATAATGGATTTAGATAGGGTACTTTTGAAAAGAATTTATAAAAGATAGTGTAAAAATCTGTTTTTTATTATGAGTAATAATTACTGGAGTTCAGTAATCATTGCCAAGCAATGTCAAGCACATCTCTTTTTTCGAGTCAGTGCGGTTTTCATGTAATCAGTCCTGTTCTTCTGATCCTCATTTTTCTGCTGGTTTCTTGAGAAAGTCGACTTTAAATTTTTTCAGTCAAACTGCCATTATTTGGTTAATTTTTTTTATAAATCGGAAAATACTTATAGTCTAGTTTCTTCTAAAAAACAACATATTTCGTCCGCCGGAGATTTTACGATTACAAGTGTAGAACCCTGTCTGATTTCAAATGGATGCGGTTAGTACATTCCTGACACGGCTGACTAATAGAGATGAAAAATTAGATATGTCAGCTCTGATAGTGAGCTAGGGTAATTGTCCGTTGAATAATCCTAAAAAATTGGATTCAATAGATTAACTAGAAATTGTACAGCCTCTTTTGAGTGCTTTCTCCGATATTTGGTGAATGTATATAGAAGCGTATATAATTTGCATCCCGACTCCGTGCAAAAACATCAATATAAACAGTGACATGCAAACACAGGAAATATTACTTATTTTTCATTGTTTCTGGCAGTTAAGTAATTTTTTTGCGATAAATATAATTGCGGCTAAAATCAAAAGCACGGTTTACCTTTTGACTTGAATAATGGATTCTACAGAGCCATTATTTGCTCTTCTTTAGTGAGGAATTTACCTTACTATTATAAAGCGAGCTGACTATGTATTTATCCTATCTCCTAAACTGCGAGTCACAAATCTGTCCCCTTTCCTTGCGGAACGTCACAAATAATCATATTCAAAATGGATGTAAACTACACACACAGAAAAACTGGGGGTTCACTAAAGTTGCGGCTCAAATAAATTTTGGTATCACTTAGAACTTCAGCTCCAATAGATAACTGTACACTGAACAAATTTTTTAGGTATATTACCTAGAATTCTTGCTATCCCATCTAGAAAGTATCGCTGGATTTCGTCTTCCTAAATAGTTAGCTGTATTGAATAGATTTTCTTACAGGCAAAATATTGGTGCAGTATCTAGAAAATTTTGCCGTAATGTCTATATTTCTATTGCTAAATAAGTATAGGTATCACACCTAACCAGGTTCAGATAGATATTCTAGGTGAGAAATATAGCTAAACTTGACAGCCTATCTAGCTGCGTTTTCTGGCTGAAGTACACCTATAATTTTTTCTAGCTAATAGGCCGATATATCTTTAGGTATAATGACGCAAAAATATATCAACCATATATATAAATACTTAAATTTTTATTATGTATTAGATATATACATGACTTAATTATTAAAAATCTTAAATTGAAACCAGTTAGTTATAATCAATACATTTCAATATTTACAATAGGGCGTATCGAAAAAAGTTGTAAACGAAGATTTTTTGAGTTTATACGCGCACTGATAAAAGAATACTCACCTTCCTTTTAAGGCTTTAATAAAATTCTGGAGGTTATAGCTAATCAAAAAATATCTTATTTCCATATTTGGTTCCATCATTGTCGTTGCATTGCTATATATATTATTCATTTTTTAACTCTCGTAAGCCGCACGACACGAGGAACGAGCTTCTTGTATTTACGGAAAAGTTGTGCGAACTATTAGGCGGTACATTTTTTTAATGCATTTCAATTTATAGGCCTAAAACTGATGTTATAATTTTTAGCTGTACGAGCAAACTAATTATAGGAAATATGCTGTTTGATTATGACTGCTAGAATGTTTAGCAAATAATGATAGAATTATCTTCCACATTTTCTGTCTGCAGGAAACAGACGATTTACAGTCTGTCAAGTTAAAGTGTGGGTGGCTTTACTCGCAGTCGGTAAGGTGTATCGACATGATTTTGGTGTCAAAATATTAAGAAGAGCTCCCTCTTTC
>NC_046663.1:106045288-106053217 GCF_010883055.1 Belonocnema kinseyi | reverse complement strand
GGGAGCTCTTCTTAATATTTTGACACCAAAATCATGTCGATACACCTTACCGACTGCGAGTAAAGCCACCCACGCTTTAACTTGACAGACTGTATATATCTTAGTTATCTAGTTTGCAGTTCTATCTAAACTTTATAGCACACTCAGCTATATCTCACCAGCAATATATTTCTAGCTACAACAGCTATACCATTTTTTTGTTTGTAGAGAGCCGAAAGGGTTCATTTAGAGCGCTCTTGAAAAGAACATGGAGATGCATGCACAAACCAACCGCTTGCAAATTATGGATTGGTAAGTTAGGGATCGTTATACAGTTATCAACCGATGAATTGAGACGAAAAGTTTCTTACATATGGATGCACCTTTATGTTGATAAATTTGCTACATAACCTGCAAATGATATTTATCAAGTCATTATATCTATTTTAATTGCGGTAATATTTTGTAATTTAATTATCTTCTTCAAGTTATGTCCATCAGAGTTGGATTGCATGTCTACTTTAAGTTAAAAATTATGTTATCAATTAAACAAAATGTTGAATTGGGCAAAGCGAAAAATAGGTTCTATATAAATAGGTTCAATTATAATTGGGATACTTTAGAACACCAACTAAGGCATCACTTAGAGCTTATTTATCGTTTCGGGTTCCTTTTCAGCAAATGGGGTTCTTTTTTGTAGCAGCTCCTTTGGAACCGAAAATGGCTTCTAATGGAAACCCCTAGTTTTTTCTGTACAGGGACTGCGATTTTCCGGGAGTTTCAGGGGTACCCTTAATGGAGTTCACGGTGAATCGGAGTACCTGATTCGTTAATCAGGTTCCAGTAAAGCGCAGTCCCAGTGTATATATAAACTTGTCTTATTCGAAAATAATGCACGATGATAAGTTAAACATTTAAAAAAAATATATTTTAAACGTGGCATTATATAGCATCAAAAAACAATGTTAAATGGGCCTAGACATTTCTAAGTTTTAATTCGGTGTTGACTTCGCAGTTAATTTTGTTTGTGCACTGTAAAAAAAGATCTGTGTAAAATTACAAAGTCTCGGAAAATTACATATTGTATCATTGTAAATATCACACACTTCACTGTGTGATTTTACAAAAGTGTGTGAATTTACTTCCTCTAGCGAAGTAAATAAAAGGACCCTCGAACAGCAGTGTAATATTGCACACTCGATAAAAACAAAATTAAACATTCTCTTGTACAAACTTTACATTTAGAAGGGAAAATTCAGTGGCAGCGTGTAAAAATACCATGCGTCGGTAAAATGATGATTCTTAATGTGAGGAAATTGACAACTATGTTCAACTTTGTTGATAGCTTTCACACAAAACTTGATCTTATGTAAGGTCCCGGAAGCTGGAATTACAACATTGTCATATTGATGTGGGCACTATGCCATAATTTAGTGCTTATTTAGTGCTAATTTATGCTGCAGAAAAAAAATGTTGTGCCTGTTAATTTTGGCCAAAAACATGTAGAAATGCTAGCTTCAGCTGAAGCCACAACTCCGGTATGCGAAACTCGGAAACTATTAGTGGTATCAAGATCTGCTTTGCGCAGGCATTTAGTGCTAATTAAGTGCTAATATATTCTGCAAAAACTAAATTTTGTTCCCGATAATTTTGATCAAAAACATGTAGTAATGCAAGCTTCAGGTGACTCTGATGTTGTGAAACTCGGAAACTATTAGTGGTATCAAGATCGGCTTTGCGCAGGAATTTAGTGCTTATTAAGTACTAATATATTATGCAAAAACTAAATTTTGTGCCCGGTAATTTTAAGCAAAAACATGTAGTAATGCTGGCTTCAGGTCACTCTGGTATGCGAAACTCGGAAACTATTAGTGGTATCAAGATCTGCTTTGCACGGGAATTTAGTCCGGCTTGTGTTTCTTCAATCTCCATAAAATTATACGAAGTTTGAGCTTCGAATGTTCGAATCCTGTCGCCCCTTATAAATGTTATTTTATTTTTTCACAGAATGAATTTTACTGTTTCGTGTCCTTACTCCTTTTATTTACATCCACCAGAGATGTAAAATTCAATAGATTTTTTCTACAGTGTGCAAATATAATTTGCAAATCTATAGGTTTTTATGTTAGAAAGAAGATAGTTTAATTTATTATACAATATTGTTTATTGTTCTAATGAATTTCGGTGAGCAACAATATTTTTGTATTATTTTTCGAAATGGATATCACTACTAATCACTACTAATCGCTACTAATCGCTACTAATAGCTACTAATAGCACAGAACGTTCCTGGAACGTTCCCTGAGCGTGTAATATTCTACTGGCACTTGAGGGGAACCTTCCATTATATAGATGTCATTTTTTGAGTTTTAAGTACCGCATATACTACTTACGGTTTATCGGATATTCATTTATAATAACAACAATAACGATAAGTTATTCTTTGAACGTTCCAATGGAACTTTCCCAAGTGGCGGACATTTTACACACCTATTGAACGTTCCTGGAACTTTCCGAAGGTTCCCGGAACGTTCCGCGCTATTAGGGTATTGATACTATCGTTGATGTCTAAAGTGATTCCGAGTGCTAGATTTGAGAATCGGTACAAATTGTAAGATACAAAATATTTCTTAGTAGACGGGAAAGAGATAATTATCTGCGAAATTAATTAAGTTAATGATAATATTAAGATAGATAAAATTTCAAGTCGAGGTCTGGAAAGTCCCGACTTCAGTAAGTTAAACTTTATCAGCTAAGCAGAAATTTCACTGAGGCGAGGCTCTGATTGACTGATTTTTGAAGGTAACAGGAATCCAGCATATGACCCTATGATCACAGGTCATGAACATTCCATACATACATGTATGCGTTTTAAAGAAAGTTTGTCACGAATGCTGGGCATTTTGTCCTAGTCTCTACAGCCCTTCGCGACTGTCAACGTTCCATGATTTACACATGTGGAGGCGTTCGGAATCCAATGTAAAATATCCCGAGAACGTGCCTCCAGTTCAAGGCTGACATTATTGTTTAACTGATAAATTCCGTAAAGCTAAAAATTTTGATTCGTAAAAATTGTCCTTTTTAGTATGTAATATATTGGGAAATACACTGTTTGCTATCATCATCGTCGAAAATACTTTGCCATTCAAAAATTAGAAAACGTTTTAATACGATTATGAACGTTCCAAAAATATTTTTTTTGCACAGTCTATGGCTGTGGAATGCTCCATAACGTTTGCCCTGTACAAGCTGGTTAAAGTTACGGAAAATTTCGTAAACATAGACAGTGCGTATTCTTTCTATTCACAAATTTCAACGTTTAGATGTTAAGAAAATTACTTTTAAAATAAATATTATTTCGCAAGGTTTATTTGAGTACTTTTAAAATTTAATGAAATCTCGATTTGGGAACGTTAAAAATGCAAAAGTGAAAAATTAGATTGAAAATATTTTTTAATTACAAATAGTGCTTAAAGTCATGAACATTTGAAAATTGGAAGGAGTTCATAATTGCATTCGATTTTTTATGTTAAAATTATTAACTTTTGTTTTTTATTTACCTTATTTCTTCATATGTATTCCGAAAGCATTTTTTGCCAGAGAAAGAATCTGAATTCTTTTAATTGATATCGCGAATAGTTTTCCAAATATCCATTTTTTCTGTTAAATTAAATATTCGAAAAATGCAGGTCTCACTACCATCCCTTGTTCAAAGCCTCATGGGTCACAGAAATGATGTAAGGTCCCACTCCTACCTCTTTTCCAAATCCTCATGGGAGACAAGAAAAAAACCCTGTGACTAGCCACAGAAGTAATATAAGGTCACGCTCCCAAACCTTTTCCAACGCCTGATGGGGGGGGGGGGCTGTAAGGCACCCCTGTATTTGATCACGGAATTGAAAAAAGTAAAAAAAATCGATATCTCGATACCTATTCGAGATTGCAAAAAGTTATTTATCCTTTCGCATTCAATAACATATGCATACAAAATATTTCCAAATATAATGTATTTGGAAAGTATTCCGAATACGTAATTACAGGATAAGGCAGAGGTCCGATTATTTCCCCCTTTATTTCATAATATTACAATATTTTACGATTTTATCGCATGGGATTCACGCGTTGAATGCGATACGACGTGTCGGATAGCGAGGCATTCATGGCGTAACTGATAAAATCTTTATGGTGACAGTATTATTTAGCGTTTTAAGAAAGTCGGATAATTTAAGACCAATTTCAAATAAGTTTTCATTGTTTCTTGATTGGGTATTGTTCGTGAGCAAAATCACTTCATTATGTGTTTTCTTGAAGCCTTTTTTTAGATCTTGAATCGTAATTTAATTTTGTTGTATAGATTTATGATTCGGAATTTCGACAAAATATTTGATTTATTTTGGGACACGATAACTTGCAAAGCCTACTTTATGTTTTTTTATTAATGTTATCGAGAAATGTGCAGTCTGTTTATGATCTGTATAATCAAATCTGATTTACGTAAGGAGAGAGTTGTTGATTTAGACAACTTATTCCATGGTTAAGTTTTCTCAACTTTCGTATTTACATTCTGTTATTCTAGTAGACTTAGCTATATGATTAAAATTTCGGACGTTTAAAACGAATATTTAATTATGCGGAACAATCCCATGAGAAAAGAAAGCATGCAAATCAATAAGTAATACAAAATATAATGACATATTATAATTGTTCAAAGTGTTTGTGATTAAAAAATGAAAGAAGAATTAAATCATTTAACTTTTGCTGTTTACATAGCTCAATTCTTGTTAACCACCATTTTTCCTTTTCATTGTACAGTGGGCCAGGATCGTACTTCTGTGCACAAAAGTCAGGGTTCGAACTTGAATCAATTGAATATATTTTCGACTTTCAGACACCTTGAGGTATCTGTTTTTGGCGTTTCTTATCAATCAGATGCCCTGCGTTTCGTTGATAAATTTTCCATGTCGAAAAATGGAATTCGATTTTCTATACTTAGTGACTAAAAAGAAGCGATACAATTTTATTATATTTATCGACATGCAATCGGTTTTTGATTTTTTTAAATTCAGTTAATTGGATCAATAAATCCGGGAAATGGTAAAGAAGCTACAAAACTCATACGAAATTTTAAAATTCACATGTTTTATTGACAAAATAAATGATTTTTCCCTGTAACATCTTCTGCCGAAACTTCATTCCCTCACATTCCCCATCACGTCCATAAAAGTGGGTCTCAAAAAGTGAGTTCCTTGGGATATCTACTTCGACACAGGGGTGTCCACTTATGCCCAAATTCATAGCCTGCTGTAGAAGTGACGAATGCACACTCATGCATGGAACCGTCCCACAGTATTTGTGAACAAACCAAGATCGTTTTTTCTTAGAATTGTCTATAAGCTGGTCCCAAGTTCAAACTGGTTTTTCGTTTGTTTTTCATTTTACTTGTATATAACTTAATAAGTTTATAGTTTCTTGCCGTCCGCTTCTCGGCCTCATTTCCATTGATTGATAAATGAATATTTGTTGTTTCATTCAATATGACAACATTCACGAAACGTGAGATTTTGGAAAAAATTCAAAATGATGAAGAAAGAGAGACTGGTGTTCTGTATATCTTGGACAAATTGAATATCGATAGACAAAAAGTAAAAGCTGAAGACTTGAAACGTTTGAGAGTTTCTGTCTCAACTCTTGTTACAAAGAGAAAAAATAAATACAAAGTCTCTCGTAGGACTAAAGAAAGGTTTGAAGCATATAATGCAGATTGGCTGAATTCTAATTTCCTCGTTCCCGAATTGAGATTGGAAACTCTTGACCCTAAGCCTTTAAAGCATGGTCGCCCAAGTCTTGATTTCGCTGAAATGTCGGATAAATCAAAACGATGAGAGATAGCACAAATTAGTGAAAAATTTAAGATTGACTCTTTAAAGGTTCTGATGGCGGGATATCATGCAGCAAAACAATCGAAAATGAGAGATTTAAGTTCAATCCTGAATACACATTGTAAATACACCAGAACGTTGTGCAGAAATGAAAAGATTGTTGCATTCACAATGTAATATCAGAGTTAAGTCTCCAGAAGAAGCTCTTGCTTTTCTTCTAGATAATATTTTTTCTAAAGAATGTTATAAGAACATGCGTTTGTCATCAAAATCAAGTGGTGCAGATATTTGGCCACCTTATAATCTGGTAAGAGTTGCAAAAGAACATTGCAGTCAACCTATCGAAGCCATTCATATAAGAGAAAATGATGCAGAATATGACCTCCAACGACTTTTACATCACACAGCTTCGAGAGTTGTTTTATTGCAACAAGAAGTGATTCTTTAAGTTGAACAGAATGCAAACTCTACTGAGTTAGAAGCAGTATTCATTCTTTCTTGGGGGCTTGGTGGAACTACCGGGTTCTCATCTTATAAACAACGCTACTCTAAGATAGGCTCAGAGTATGGCGGAGGAATAAGCGACTCGAGCTTATTTGCTACTACTTGCATTCCATTAAAGTTAACCACATCAAATGAAATTATTTTATGGAACAATGCAACGTCACAATCTGGAAGATTCTGTCGACCAATCTCTCTAAAAAGGGTGAAAGAAACTACAGACATTATTTTGTGACTAAAGCAGTCGATTGAAAATAAAGTAGAGAAACTAGAGTGCTTGGAAATTGAACTTGATAGATGCCGCTTACGCATACATTTCTCATTTCATCTAACTCTACTTGATGGTAAGATTTTGAACGCAATTAGCAATACTAGATCAGCACAGTCATGCCCTATTTGCCATTCAACACCGACATAATTCAATGATCTTGGAAATGAAATTAGAGACGAATTTTCACCAGATTCAATGGCGCTGATACATGGAATCTCTCCACTAAATAATTGGATAAGGTTTTTATGAGCATGCTTAAACATTTTATACAAAATCAACATTAAAAAGTGACAGGCAAGAAGTGAAATTGACAGAAAAGAATATGTACGCAGAAAATCAGAAGTTCAAAAAATATTGTGGGACAAAATGGGATTGAAAGTAGACCAACCAAAACCTGGAGGTAGTGGTACTACTAACGATGGTAACGCGGCACGACGTGCATTCAAAGACACTAAGGTTTTCGCTGAATGCTTGGGACTCAATGCCAAACTGGTTACTAATTTTTCGACAATATTGATTGCATTATCTTGCCACCTCCCCATTAACCCAGAAAAATTTGATGAATTATGCAATTCCACTGCAAAGTTGTATGTTGAACATTACAATTGGTACTACATGTCTGCAACGATCCATAAAGTTCTGATCCACGAGCTTTAATCATCAGAACAAGTGTTCTTCCAGTTGGAATGCTCGCAGAAGAAGCATCTGAAGCTTCAAATAAGAATTACAAAAGTTTCAGAGAATGGCACCATAGGAAATATAGTCGGATAGCTACAATACAAGACATATTGCACATCAGATCCATGGACTCCAGTGATCCTTTCATATAAACTTTGAGGCTCAGCACCCGATTACAGAAGACGCGAAAATTGCCTCTTTCACCAGCAGTTATTGCGTTACTCGCACTTCCAGATATCTGCGAAGAGAGCTCTCACGATAATGAAGAAGCCGATCATGATGAAAACGATGCTGACGACTGTGCTGGACTTCGATAAGCTTTCGCTAAGTTAGATAACTTGCAGGCACATTCATGCTATCATTAACGAATCTTTTTCTTTTTGATTTCTAATCCAAAGATTTCTATACTTCTACCATCTAGATGGATTAATAATCACATATTAAGCAAAAGAACCTTAATATAATAAGTGAAAATTTTTTTCCATGATTCACATTTTCATATTGTCCAATTACAATTTCGGATTCGCCATTTTGAATTTCATTATTCTCAAAACATTTTTGGAATTCAGATTATAAAAACTACCGAGGACATTATTTCAGAAGCATTATTGATCAGAATTT
>NC_046663.1:106038459-106045188 GCF_010883055.1 Belonocnema kinseyi | reverse complement strand
AATTCGAAATCAGTGACCCGAAAAACCCCTGTATACCGATTGTCGTGAGGAGTGAAACACTTTTGAGTGTTCTTAGTCGCCATTTTGGATTCGCCATTTTGATATTTTGACATTGGATTCGACATCAGAAATGTCTAAAATCCTTTTTTACCAATTTTAAAACAAATCGTTTGAATTTTAGATTTTTGGTCACTTTTCGTGGATTCTGGCCCACTGTGCATTGCCACAATAGCCTGCTGAGTTGAATACAATAACGAGTGAAAATTCGAAACGATTCGGGTATTGCATTTCGAAGACTCTTTCGAGTATTCGGTTTCCAATAAAACCGGAATTGAGATTGAGTTAATCTATAAAGCATGAATTAAAAATAATTTTAAATTCTAGTTAAACTTTTTTTATAGTATAAATGTATTCCACAGTTACTTATGATAAATCTCAGGATTAAAAAACTAATAATCAATCTCCATCTGACACACTATACACCACGCTTCTGTATATGAATGCTGTTTATAATTCTCCAAACATTTCATAAAAACTTGATCTTGTCACTTTCATTGAAAGGTAAGATTTTATCTTTCAATCTCAACATTGAACGTGTATCGTGTCCCCATTGGATTTTTAAATTTGAAACTTATCTACCTGTTGTGTTGTCTCGTTACCGTAAAATGTGCGTTGGCATTTATTAATGTGCGTTCTGGCCACCTACGTGTCACATTAAGTGCGTAACGAATCAAAATATACCAATCGAAGTGACAAGCTCGATACTTTAGCTTCTGCCCACGCCGATCTCTAATACAAATACATTTGCTCTCTGCTAGGCTAAACCGCACTTCCGCTGATAGAGTAACATTTCTGCTGCAATGTGCAATATGATGTAAGCAAGATTAAATCAAAAAATTTATGAGTCTTTTAGGATGACATTTTTAGACATAAGGAAAGTCTTTTTAATTGACGCGATTACGGCCATGTGAAAAGGGCCCTTATTGTCGGTTCTAGTTTAGAAGACATTCGCGTTCTCTCGAGTGGTTGATGTTGACCAATGATGAGATCGTGTATACAAGCATTCATGAAATCTTTAAAACCTTTCGATCTCTTTCGAAATCTTTTTAAATCTCTAGAAATCTTTTGAATTTTGTTGTTGTAATTTTGATCAAATCTCTTAATTTATCATTGCCACTGCATATTTGTTCGTTTCTGCGGACCTACTAAAGCAATAATAAATTTATTTATTGCTTCTAGAAGATATAGGTAAAAAAAGAGAATTATTCCTGAAATCATTTTAAGTTTTTGAAATCTCTTGCAATTTTTTCAAGTCTTCTTAAATCTCTTGACACTTCTAAAAATATCTTCAAATCTTATGAAATCTTTTAGATTCTCTTGAAATCCGAAAATTTCTTGAAATCTTCGAAGTCTCTGAAAATCTTTTGAAATATTTTGGAATCTCTTGAAATCTTAGAAAATCTTTGAAATTTCTAAAGAAACTTTTAAAATCTTTCAAAATCTTGTGAAATATTTTGAAATCTCCTGGAATTCCTTCAAAAATGTTGAATTATTAGAAATCTTATGAAATTCTATTGAAATTTCTGTAAATTTGTAGAAAAACACTGGGAATCCCATGTAATGGGTTTCTAGTGCATCTTGAAATCTTACTAAATGTTTGAACATCTCTTAAAATATGAAATTTTTCAATATCTTGTGACATCTTTAAATTTTCTGGAATTTTTAAAAATATTTTGGAATTTCTTCACATTTTTTGAAATAATTGAAATCTCGAAAACGCTTTTAAAATCATTTGAAATCTGTTAAAATCTCTATGAATGGTTAGAAATCGCTTGAAATATGTTCTTAAATCTTTTAACATCTCTTGAAATTTGAAATTTCTCGAAATATTTCGAAATATTTCAAATCTCTTGAAATCGATTAATATATATAAAATTTCATCATATCTTTTAAATTTATAAAAGGCTTTGAAATCTTTGAAATGTTTTGAGTTCTTTGAAATATTTTAGAATCTCTTGGAATCCTTTGAGATCTGTTAAAAAATTGGAACTTTCGAGAAATCACATACTAAATTGGAAGGCATCAATAATTTGATCTGTGACAGAATGATCCCAAAAATGATACCTTCAGATTTACTGTGTTATTAAACTTACTATAAATATATTTTGAGATCTATTACAGTCTTTTAAAGGCCCTCTAAAACTCTTTTAATCTCTTTAAATCTCTTGAAATTTCTTTAAATCTCTTAAAATTTATAAAAATATCTACACGAACGGAAATTTCAAGAGATTATTTCATGGAAGCGCGTGATTTTAGAGCTACACTTTTTACATGTTCTAAAGTCTCGGACTCTATGATCTAAAAGCATAGAATTCGAGATCTGAGAAAAAAGGGCGTTGCCTAATGCCTGAAACTTTGAAACCGTTGCTTTAAAAGTAAGGATTCCGAGATCTTATTTCTCGCGCTAAAGGTGTGATAAAATCAAGGAACAATTCCGTGAATTAATCTCCTGAAATTTCTCTTCGTGTAGAAATCTGGTGAAATTTCTTTAAATTTTATATGTTTTGGAATCTCAGGAACATTTTCACAAATTTTAGAACTCTAATTTCGTGCCTCTTTTTCGCAGATTCTTTTCCGAAATAAATATGATTCATCTTTGACTGTAGAACTGAAGTTTTCTGCCTGCTTCTTTCTCTCTATTAGGAATGTAGTAGTAGATACACTAGATTTAGTACGAACAGAATTCCGTTTAAAGAAAATTGAAGGGTACCTTCCACTGTTTGTTCTCAGCATGGGCGTTTGTACCGTGCGTGCCATTGTTTTTAATATGGACGTACATTAATCGCCGCCCGCTAATTCAATATGTGCATTCGGCTTTTGCAGCTGCGCGTACTCAGTACTCACTCGTTATCCTTTCTATGCAGCTGCTACATTAGCCGCTACTATCGTGAAACCTCCTCCAACTTCCACTCTGCATTCTAGAAAGCAGTGACTTTTTTATCCTCGTTGCACCTTCAAGTCCTCGATCACTGTCGACGTGACAACGACGCTGGCAGGATCAGTGACAGGGACTTTCCTACAAAGAACGAGAAAAGTCCTGCATCTCTAGACCGCTTTGTTCTCATTTATTATAATATCACAAAACTGTCACGCTCGAGAAAAGCATTAGCCGTAAAATGTGGCCGCGTAACTGTTCAGTCATAATTGTTTACCGTTTTAGAAAACATAAAATTAAACTTTTGCGGCTGCCAGCAAACAGAACCGATTGCTTTGTTCTTATTTATGGATGGCTTAAAACACATTTTGTATTTTCGTTGCGATTCTAGGTGAGACTGAGAAAAATCGATTTTTTTCGCTGATTATTTTGATACAGAAATTTTACTTAGAAGTGGATAAGATCGGCAGGAACCTGATTTTTGTCTCTATGAAACAAAGTCGCAGGCTTTTATAAAACCTAATCTTTTCTGCATGTCGGATTGATTTATTCCCAGTAAAAATGTACTAAAATCTGAGTATGTACCAAATTTAGTGACCGCATACTACCGTACAAACTAAAAAGATACACAAGTCTAATTTGACTCGAACTGAGAAAATCTAGAAAAACTTCTTGCCCAAAGAACTTTAATATCGAATAAAATTTTGGATAATTAAGATACGGTAAGGGCAAGTGATTCTTTTCGTTTGTCAATTTACGCCGCACTCGGTCACTTCTACAACGCAAAAAAGACACAAAGTTCTTCAGGTTCTTTTTCGTGTGTATGCTTTTTTTTAGCACACGCAAAGTGCTTTGTGTATCTTTTTCTGTTGTATTTTTCAACTTTTTCGACTTATCTCATCTATAAACAATTTTTTTCAATAAATATTAATATTTGAGAAATTTTAATAACACAGTTAGATGCAGCTTTCTCTTACGAATCCAACGATACCAAAAACTCATTTTTCATAAAAATGTCACTTATGTATCTTTTTAGTTTAGGCGGCAGAGTAGTAGGTAGATAAATTTACTAAAATTTTAGTATACAATATTTGACTTGTGAAATTATTTAATAAGGTGAAGATACCAATTTTACTGAAATTTTGAAATTTCAGTGCTCTTCACTGGCGATGGCTTTACTTTGATTTTTTTGAATAGAAAAAAGTTAGCGACTGATCTGTGATTTTTAAAATAGTCATATTCTCTACTATTGTCAATTATCACACTAAATCTAAAGGTATACATTTGATCTGCAACAAAGTGATCCGAGAATATAACAGTCTGTTGTTTCTTTATAAGAAAAGAACAAACTAAATCAATATAATAATACAGATTTTCGTATCAATAAAATACCCTTGCATCAGTAAAAAAAGAGATACCTTCCTATTCAGTTCGCTTACGGCCTAATTTAAAAAAATATTAATACTGAACTATAATAATACACATTTTTATTTGAACTTATTTATCACATTAAGCTATTAAATTACAATACTATAACAATAACTAAAACATAACTTTTGTAATGTTGTAGGTAGGCCTTTTTCAACTTTTGATTTTGAAATAAGATTAATTCATAGGTATAAAAAGAAAGAAAAAACGAAATCAGGTCCTTGTTTTAGCCCCCCCCCCCCCAATTTAGCGTTTGTTCTGAACCTTTTTTTATAAAAAAATAGAGGGTTGGTTAAATGAGGTAATGCCTAAGTTAAAGTTTGCTAAATATTTAAACATTAAATTTTCCCTGGGAGAAAATGAGAACGTCATTTAAACATACTGTGAAAATCCTAAATTTTGTCATTTTTCTCCCTACGAGTTATTCATATCCTCAAAAATAAACAAAATCTCCAGTGTCCAATTAAAAAATTCCGTACATAATAATGTAAAAAAGGGCTTCAACTACGAAAAGTCTGATCAAGAATTAAACTTTCGAGGTCAATTTTAATTTAAAAAACTAAACTTTGGATAAATCAAAGGGAATGACTCTTATTTAGCTTGTAATTTTTATACATCAAACGTCTTGCATTTGATTTCAGTAAATTTTATGAATTCTGTAAGTGCAGTTTTGGTTGAAAAAAATTGAATCAAATTCAATTTGAATGAAACAAAAAGTTTTATTATACATATTACTACAAATCCGTCTTATAAGATTCAAAAAGAGTCGCACAATCCTTTTATATCTGCCCAAATGTAAATTTTTTTCTAGAGTATATATGTTTGCGCATTATACAGCTGACTTAGTTGAACGTTTTTTTTTATCGCACGCTTTTAAAGAACCACTTTATTAGCACGTGGCAAGGTTTGTATGCAGAGAGGGAATAGTTCAGCTATGAAAAGATAAGCCAACAGAAAATGCGTTAAGCAAAAGAGATAGAAGGAACTTTACTACCGATAAAGAAACCTTAGTCTCAAAAATAATTTCACTTAATCCCACGGAAAAGCAGCCACTCAGGGAAAAAGTTGTCTTAAAACAAAAGCATCGTCTGTTTTGTTTCGAACCACGTGAAAATCCTTTTTATACAAACGGAATTATTTGACGGCAAGATTATGTGCGTTTTGTTACAAGAGGATAATGTTTGTTGCAAAAAGATTCTTGTTGAAACAACTTGAAATCCTCTTAACCTCAAGTTTAAGAGGAATTTCTATTTGTGTTAATAAACATCCTTATGACACAAGACGGAATTTCTCTGAGTAGCATTAGTAAAATAGTAAGATTAATTTAAATAACATCATAAGGTCCGTGAGATTAGCAATACACGTTTGTTAGTAAATAGTGCCATCTTTCTAATGAAATATGTCCGTCTTACATGGTACTTTTAAATGGGAAAAATGTACATTCGTGTTGCTAAGTATCTACGCTTACCGGGCCACATGGTACTTTTGATTTGGCCGAAGAGTGAAGCAAACGTTCGGTCTCAGCAACCTCATCTGTGCTACATGGTACTTTTGGCAGAACTTATTAGTAGAATTGAACCTGTCAGGTACCGGGAGACATGGAACGTTCAACTATTTGAAAAAGTGGAATGAACTAAACTACATGTTACTTTTGACTTTGTCGAATGAAGAATTGAACACTAATTTGTACGTACTTTCAGCTACTTTACACATTTATTTCTAGTGCTTTAATAGGTAGAAGTAGCTTTTTTCTTTGAGGAACATGGTAATTCATACTATTCTAAGGAGGCAAATATATTATTTTAAAGTCAAATCTCCTTTTGCTCCACGGAATAAACTACACTTTGTATATGTTTGTATTTATATTTTAATTTAGTAAAATCACTGTTACATAACACATAAAACATTAAATCTAAACGTCTTAATCATAAATTATTATTTTCTAACGCCAATTCATCATATATAAACGTATACGTCGCTGTGGATCAAAGTGATGTGATTTTACAATATTGTTTATCTTAATTAATAACTTCTTAAATATTGAGTTAAATAAATTAATGTTTAAATTGATTAAATTGATCGTTACAAATTCGTGAAATATGGATCACTGTCCCTTTAAAAAAATGACTCCAGACGAGACACTTCCATGTACTCTCACCTTCATCCAATATTTTTTAGGCTTGAAAGCGTTCATCAAAGTAAGCATAATCGATTTTTTTTATTTACCAAAACTTCGTGAACTTCTAGTACAATAATGTAACAGACCTTGTACCAGGTGTATACATATGAAACCGGTATTTTTTCAAGAAAAAAACACATTTATTTCAAGAGAATGATAACAAATATTTTATTCAAAGTATGCGCCC
>NC_046663.1:105989970-106038359 GCF_010883055.1 Belonocnema kinseyi | reverse complement strand
TTCGACGTCCTCAAACGATTTCGGTGGTTTGCCGCGGTCAGCGTTTCTCACATCAAAATTGCCACTTTTGAACTTGTTAAGCCACTCATTACACTGCGTTCGGCCAAGAGCATGCTCTCCGTAAGCTTCGACAAGCATTCGATGAGATTCCATCGCCGATTTACCCAAATGGAACAGAAAATTAATGCTCCCCGCAAATCGTTGTTTGAAGGCACGTATTTCGACATTTTCAAGAGCGAAAAAAATCACCATGTCATATGAAACTTGACATGTTTGGTATTGGATATTGTTGACAGATGACAATACGCCAATTAGCACAAATGGTATGTTCCGACAGTGCCTACAAGTGTGCCTACTGGCCGCTAGATGGCAATACCGGTTTCATATGTATACACCTGGTAAAATGTAGGCCCATTCTTTGACTGTATCATAATCACAGAAAGTAGCTTTATGTGCGGATTATTGTACTTCAACCACTTCGTCACTGTGGCGTTCCCATTTCTTCACTAGGTAAGCATGGTGAAAATGATTCGTGGTTTAAAATTGTCGAAAGAGCAAGTATCTTCGACGATCCGTTAACATAAACCTAAACTCTGAATAAAACAATACAGCCTAGGCATCATCGGGAAAGTATCGTAAATTGTCTGGTTAGAGAGAGTTATGTGCCTTATTAAAGCATAGAGTTTGTTACACCATAATTTCTATAAAGCTTCAATAATTTATTACACTTACCTTAAAATTCTCACCTGCGTGTCAGTCACATTCACTATATAAGCAGATGCAATTTTTTGTCACACAACTTATTTTGACAAAGTCGTTATTTGAAAAAATGATACAAACAACAGGGCAAACACTTCACTAAAGATAGAAAGCAACTGAAGCGTCGCTTTGGATAAATGGCGTGGCAAAGCATTAGCCATTTTTTAAAATAAATAACCAGGATACAATCAACTCATATTCTAGTGGCATGAACATGACAGATTTGTGAAAAATACCATGAGAACAGTTATATTATCTCTTAGGCCATAAGGCAGATTGCACCACATGAAATGGAGTTGGATTCCTTAAAAGAAACGGCAGCTTGCCTTTTGACACTATGTCAATTAGGCTACGATTTACATTGAAAAGTACTATGTAAAAAAGGTTCGAACGTCCGAGATATATACAGGGAAAAATTCACTGTGTCAAATGGGATCTGGTACATGCTCCTGTGGGATTACCTCACCATGCGAAAGAAGAAAAGTACCATGTCGAATAGGCAAAGCAACAAGCTTAGAAAAGGAAAATTATACTATGTAAGATAATACTTGTTACCTGCGTTTACAGGAATTACTTCCCAAGTAAATGATTTTTCTGACATTTTTTCTCGGTTTCTACCGCTATTTTTCAGAGACTCTACACCCAAAGCGAATACTATATTCTACTACAACTATCTAATAAAAATAACTGGGTACTAATAGATAAAAGTACGTTCTTACACGGGAAGAAATAACAAATTTCTTGTTATGAAGTACAATTCTACATAGAGTCTTCTACCATGTTTTCAAATATTATATTTACTATGTGAGAATAGGGGTTTCTCGTAGTTTGAAAAGTAATTTTCACTGTGCAATTGATATTTTCTATCAATTTTCATGTGCATTTTACATTTTCAAATAGTAGGTCCTTCTTCCCGTGTAGAAAATCCCCTAATATTCCCTACTTCAAACAGGGAAATGGCCGGGTGTTATAAAGGGTAACTTGACTAGAAAATGTGATGCAGGCTCTTGTCAGGGGTTGGTAGGGTTACCTCTGTTTGTTTTCTAGACAATTACAGGGAAGTTTAGAGAGGTACTAACTTAGAATTTAGACAGACACTACTCAAATACGAAAGGTATTTCCCTAAATTTGTCAATTTCAAGATAAAAATGGAATTTTTAATCAATTATAATCATAGGAGTCTTTACTCATACAGAAAATTCAAACCCTGACGGGTAAACAAGCAGTACTGTGTCCACGCCAATGGACATTTCTGTAAATTCATTATTTTCTTGAGAGGACCTTGTAAAGCCCTCGACAGGTAAAACGAGTAATATGGGTGTAAGTCCAAAAACATCATTTAATGTTTTTATGCTTAATTATGCTTAATTTAAAAAAAGAAAAAAGTAAAAATATCACCGAGACTCAAACTTTTAAAATTTTTATTTTTTCTGATAAAATTTAAAACATTTGGTGCCTTTAAAATTTTAAAAGAATTTTTCCTAAATATTGATTTAATTTAAAATCCTCTTAGTAGGTTTAGAAATCATATTTCAGAAATCGAGTTTCAAGAACCTTTTTTCCTAAGTTCGAAAGAATCGGATGAATGCCTTCAAGTATTTATGATATTGTACTCAGCGTTACATCGTAGCTATGGGGATTAGGCGTTCGATTCTCGGTGCTTGCGGAAATTTTAATAAACTGCGTATCTCTTTAGTTATAAGTGATAAGTCTTCTCTAAACAATTTCAAGAATTAATTTAGTTTTAGAATAACGTGCGAAGTATATTTAAGAATTTAGTGTCAATACAAATACGAGAAAACAGAAGAGTGTTTAACAGTGGCTACAGGAAGGCTGTAAAATGTTTAGATCACACTTTTGCAAAGAAAATATATTTTTGGATTAATATTTTCCTTCGGTGGAAAAAAAATTTTTCGCAATAATAGATTATGGCAATGTGCTAGTTAAACTTGTTTACTATTGCAATCATAAAATCACACTTCAGAAACCAGGGAAAAACTGTAATAGTAATTATTACGAAATCTCGTAAACCATAACACGTCACCACATAACCTACAATCAAATTAGGAATTAATATGGAAATAGAGCAAGGATCTAGAAAGGACCTTACTGTTTAGTCGGGCAATAGAAAGGCACCCTCGCTCGAATTTGGTCAGAGAGTCTAGGCTAGTGCCTTTTCTAGAAAGCGTGACGTTCTTGTCGGGTCCTTTCCAGATTTCCCGTTCAGCGCCCCAATAAAGCTAAGGTAAAATAACTAGCATTCTACCCAAACGAGTCGCCATTTCTGCACGGGTTTTTACCTTGTGGCATTGTAAGAACTACAACGTTCTTCAAATCTATTTTTCTCCGTGCAGAACAATTTAGGATTTTATTGCATGACAGTCTCGTTCCGGATTAACTGCTTCTTTGTTTGCGAATATAATACTCTATAACTGAAAACAATATATGCTTTATTCAAATGTGTAATTTCTTCGCATAAATTCGAAGCAATAAACTATTGAGTATTAACATATCGATTATCGAGTAATTTTGTGCCGATTGTAATTAATCTGCAATTTTTTCCTTAAATTAGATTCTAATTTCATTGGCACTAATTATTGTTAACTCAATTTTTGTTTTAATAAAATTATGTTAATACCCAATTTATACATGAGTAATCGAAGTTGAAGAAATTAAATCTGCACAATATTTTAAATAGCAAGCAATTATAAATTTAAAACACTTATATTTTTCGCCAATTTTGTCTTAAATTTGTACTCTTATGAGGAAGATAACTTGAGAGTTTTATACTGGCTAAATAGCGAAATAGCAAAAAAAATGCTGTGATTAAAGTTTATACGTCTAAAAAAGTTCTATGAGAAATATCTCTTGCTCTTTTACGATATCTTGCATCACTTACGAGAGAATTTCAAAAATTATATTCTTACGGAAAAAATCTCCCAACCTCAAAATTTCTTTAACTCACAGAAAGTAGATAGGGTTGCCTTACTTTTAAGAGTAGAAACCTTTTTTTAAATATTGGAAAGAATAGAAAAAGGTAGGCTTTTTCAAAAAATATTTTTTTCATGTTTTCAAAATTTGAAGTAAAAAATATAAATGATTTCCTGGCAAAACCCTCGTTTCCTATTTTGACATGTATTTTTTTATAAGAAAGATATCGTATCAACTCTATATGGGATAAATCATATTTCAGACAGGAAGACTTTTTGTAACCTTCCGCCCACCAGGTGGGCATTTGGGACACTGTCCTCCAGGTGGGGTCCTCACAGACCACATCATGTTCATGTTGTTATATTTACAAAAAACACAGAAAAATGACTTTAGAAACTCATAATAAACTATATATTAAAACTTTAATAATGACTTTCATAAAACATAATAAACTTGGAAATTTTCAGTAAATGAAACGAATATCAAACTTTAGAATCTGCAACTTCAATAAACGAAAATAATGTAGGTATTATAAAACTGCTGAACGAAATTCAGTCTTCTTCGGTTTCTGCATCACTTTTATTTGTATCACACATCAAATATGTACGAATAAACTTTTCATGAGCTTTTCTGCTGGAGCACAACTAAGAAGGAAGGTGCAGAAGGAAAACAGTGCGCCCGGAGTCCACCTGGACCACACCTGGTGGACGGAGGGTTAAATATAGTTTTAAATTTTTTTCTCGTAAACTATGTGAGATATCATAAAAGGGCAAAAGATGTTTTTCATAGGACTTTTTTAGACGTGCAAACTTTGATTGTTAAATTTTTTCGTATCTGTCATTGTTTGCGGGAAGAATGAAAAAATTCGACTTTAAACTGTAGGTCCCCCTTCCACCACCGAGTAAGTGTGTGGGGGGTGTGTAAAGGAATAAAGAAGAAGGTGCAAGAAAAATGTAAATCCTTAGGGGACACATTAGAAGCTTCATAGTTAACATTGTAGGGCTAGTAAAAAAATGCCTTATAATGTTATTATTTTTAATTTAAAAAAAACAATTGATTTCAACCAAACAAGACGAATTTTTGAAAAAGTAGAGGAATCCTTAACCAAAACTGATAGATTTTTAACCAGATAGTTTAATTTTAAAGAAAAGATATCAATGTTAAACAATATAATAAAATCCTCAATAAAAAAATACTGATTTTTTACTACTAAAAAGTTGAATTTTATACAAAACTAAATAAATTATCAAGCTAAAAGGAAGAATTTTCAACAAACCCGTTGAATTTTCAATAAAAAAGGCTTCCTTTTTACAAAAAAGTTAACTTTAAATCAAGTAGTCGAGTTTATAACCAACAAAGATTTTAATATTCAATCAAAACCAGTTGAATTCGATCAAAAAGATAAATCTCCAATTAAACAGTTTAATTTTCTTCGAAAAAAGACGTCATTTGTCAAAATAATAATTGAATTTTTAACCAAATAGTAGACTTCAACCCAAAAAGAATACTAAGAGTACAATACTGACGTACAAACTAAAAAGATACATAAGTTTAATTTGACTCGAACTGAGAAAATCTAGAAAAGCGTCTTGTCCAAAGAACTTTAATATCGAATAAAATTTTGGATAATTAAAATACGTTATTTGGGTAAAAATAATGCGCTTTTTCATATTTTGCAAAAAAACTTCATTTTTTTAAACAATTTCTATTAGAAAATGGACTTACGATGTTTTGCTAGTCGCGGAAAGTCAAAAATACAAGGCAAAAAGAACACAAAGTCACTTACGGACGATGCCTTTGTCGAAGAGCTCGAGCGCAGCCTCAAAATACAACATCGAAACATACGTAAGGAACACTGTGTATTCCGTGGCTGTTCCGAACTTAACCGAACGATCGCCGCTAGTGTATAGCCGAATCATCTATAAACAATCGTTTTTTGCAATAAATATTAATAATTAATATATTTTATTAACACAGATGCAGCTTTCTCTTACGAATCCAACGATACCAAAAACTAATTTTTCATAAAAATGTCACTTATGTATCTTTTTAGTTTGGACGGCAGAATAATAATATTTAAAAATTTGTAAAGCCAGGAAGACGGTTCTTTTAAAAGAGTGTTAAATTTTCAACAAAAAAGTCAATTTTTAGATAAGGAAGATGACTTTTTGACCAAAAAGGATGAATGCTTAATACAAAAGGATGATTTTTCTATTCCAACAGTTTAATTTACGAAGAGAAAGATGTATTTTAACAAAATATTTGAATTTTTAACTTTCAAATGTGAGTTTTCTACCAAATGTTTGAATTTTCGACCAAAAAGAGGGTGTATTTGAACTAAAATCCAAATAGTTGAACCTTAAAGCTAAAAAGACTCCTTTTGCAAAGACAGGTAAATTGAACAAAATTCTAAATAAGAAAGATGAATTTTTAGTCCAAAGGACGATTTTTTTGTTGAAAGCAAGTTAACTTTCGATGAAAAAGGTAATTTTTTTAACAAAATAGTATAATTTTTAACTCACAAATATGAATTTTTGACAAAAAATTGCAATATTTAATAGGAAGGATGTGTTTGCTACCAAAAAAAATGATTTTTCAATTCAGAACAACGAATTTTCCACGAAAAAACATGACTTATTTAATAAAATCCTTGAACTTTTAACTTGCAAAGATGAATTTTTAAACCAAAGAGACTTATCTATTTCGAAAGCAGTTCAATTTTCAAGAATAAATTTCATCTTTAATAAGAAAGATGACTTTCTGACCAAAAAGGATGAATTTACAATAAAAAACGACTAATTTTGTATTCAAAGCAGTTTAATTTCCGACTAAAAGGTTAATTTTAACAAAAAGTTCATTATTAATTAAGAAATATGACTTAGTGTCAAAAAAAGATTAATTTTAAATCCAAAAGGATAAATTTTCTATTCAAAACAGTTTAATACTCGACGAAACAGATAAATTTTAACAAAAAGTTTATTTTTAAATAAGAAATATGAGTTTTTGACCAAGAAACTTTTCAAGGCAGAAATTTTTTAATTGATCCATGTCAAAATTAGAAGCATTCAAAATAGTGTCAGTTATAATTAGTACCGTCAAATATGTTTCAGGCATAGAAACTTTAAAAATAGTATTAAATTTAAATTGGAAGTATTCCCAATTATTGTATAATTTAAAATGAAAGAAAATAGTCTTCAAATCTGATATTCGTCACAAAGCTTTTAAAGCATCGAATGAAATCATTTTCAATTATAATTGACAAAAGGTATTAAAAAGGTCGGGATTGAACAATTTTAGTTTTTAACTATAGTACATTTTCATCCCCTTGGCGACATCGAATTGTTTAAGGCTTCTCCTTCGCTCACAGAAGTAAAGCAGCTACTTGGCTCGGTTATACTCGGATGGTGTTCGTCGTACTAGATGGCGTAAATTTATATTATCTTCAGAACTGCCTTTACTCTTAAACTAATATAATCAGGTAATTGTTCGAAATTTGTGTTAAATCTTTTTCAAATATTTTGCATATGTTGGAGTGTTTATTATTTTTAAATATTTTACAAATGTTGAATCTTCTCCTAATTGAAAAATGATAAGTGTTTATTTAAAAATGTATGGTCTAAATATTTGTGAAATCTTTCAAAATCTCGTCCAAACTTCTGAAGTCTCTTGAAATATTTCGACATCTTCGCAATTTTAGATATCATTCAAGTCTTGAAATCTGCGGTGCACGCTCAAAATTCGTAGTCTCAGGTCAATCCCTCGAGTTGGATAAAAAAATGAGTCTTAAATGTTAATTTTTCCCTGATGTGTACTCATAAAATGTACAAGACGAAAAATTGAGAAGAATTCAGCAATTAAAATAACAAGAACTTGAATTAATTGAGAATAAGAAATCCTAAATGTTCAGAAAAATCGTCTAAAAATTTGGAGACCTTCTCATATTTAGTTTGCTTTTGTGTGATCAATACAGATTTGATTATTTTCTAGTGATTGCAGTTGTTTCAAATGGTATTCCATTGACAATAAATAATGAAACGACTCAGAAGAAGCCAATATCGGAAGTGTGAAGTAATAACAATAAAGTTTGAATAATTTGTTTCGCCCTAATGCATATGCATTAATGTATCTACATTTATGAATCTCACAACTTGTTGTAAATTTATTGCAGTGTCCCAAATGCATCCCATTACACATAAAACCTGTTCCCTAATTGATAGCGAGTTCAGGATCAATTTTCCATGTCCCTATCTTCTATCCCTCGTTAGATTTATTTTGCTGTTACCTTATCTAGTTAAGTTCATGTAAAATAACTAGATGTAGAAAAGTATTCTCTAACCCGAAGTCTCGATTTGTTGCAGATTAAGCTGGATCGAGTGCTTGGTGTAACCGTATCGAGCAATGCAGCTTTGGACTGTGACCCAACTAGCGAGTTAGTCGCTTATCCTGCTGGGTAAGTCACTTATAATGACACTCAAAACTATATAACTATATCAAAGATAGAATTTGTTATTTAGAAACAAATTTTTTTGAAAAATTTTGAAAACTATGTCGTTAAAAACTTTAGCACGGTACTAAAGTTTTTAACGATATATTTTTTGCGGATTGATTCAGTTCTCTTAATTTGAATTATGAGTTAAAAATTTTTCTCTTCCAAGAGTTGAATGTTCTCAAAATTATGTATAAATGAGCCCAGGGTGAAGCCAATGTGTCTATTTTTTAGAAAATATTGCAAAATAGTGTAAATTTCAATGTTTTCCTAAATTTCCAATAACTTCCGTAATAATCAATATTTTATAATGTTCTTGTGCCAATTTTAAAACTATTTTCCACAGTATCGCAACAACTTATGATCATGAATATAAAAAATTTCTTATCACAGTGCAAGAACTTAAAGATGTAACAGAAAAGTTGAAAAAATCTTATCTAAGAGCAAATGAAAATTAAATAAATATATTTTTTGATGAGCTTCTATAAAAACTTCGTGGTTGTATGTTTCATGTATTAAAAAAAAGTATTCTTTTTATCACAAATAATATTAAAAAATTACCAACTCCTTTGTTACAATTTTAAGTTCTTGTGCTGTGATAGAATAAAATGTACATTTATGCTCATAAACTGTTGTAATACTGTTTAAAAATAACTTTAAAATAAGCCCAAAAATGTTTTAAAATATTGATTATTACGGAAGTTATTGGAAATTAAAGAAAAATTTAAAAATTACACTATTTTTGCAATATCTACTTACACCCAGAAAAAAATTCGGCTAAGGTTGCAGGATTTTCAGTTAAAATAGAGACAGCTTAGATTTTCTGTAGAGATTACCGAATTTTCGGCAGAGTTTACACAATTGTCAGTTATTTTATAAATTCACGGATATTTTCTGTAACATTTATTGAACTTTTCTGTGAAATTCACATCTTTAAATTGTAAAATATAATCAACAAGCCTGTAACTTTTAAAGAAAATATGCGTCAAATAAAATAATTGACAATTTTGTGAACTCTGCAGAAAATTCGCTAATCATTACAAAAAATCTATTTTATACCTAGTTTAACTGTAAATTCTGTAGCCTTAGCAGACTTTTTTCTGCGTGTATAAAATAGACAGTTTGGCTTCATCCTGAGTTCATTTTATACGGAATTTTGAGAGCATTTAAAGTAGTCCGGCTACTGGAAGAGCTAGTCAAAGCTATATCGAATATTTTTTCTGAAATTGGAATTAAATACAAAATTTGGCCACCATGTCAATTAATAAATTGTTTATTAAATTTGTATGCTGATTAATATAAATAAAATGTTTTTAAATAATAATAAAATGTAAATTCAAAAGTTGATTTGACACCATCTAGCAGAAACTGTCTGCCAACTTTAGTCAACGCCACACCGTCCTTGTCATATCGGTATGTTTTGCTATTATTAAGCTCAAATACCCTGGAAGCAAATACAAATGAGCAGTAATTCAAATTTCACATGATCTTTTCTGTCTCCAAAACAGTTTTCCTAACAATATTGAACGTGTTTTAAAGCAAAAAATAACCATTTTTGGAGCCCGCGAAAGTTCTCCTCATAATATCTCATGTTTTTTGACACAACTTTAAACAGTGATAATTCAAATTTCAACCTGGAAAGGGCCTCTTAGAAAGGCATTATGTGAAAGAGGGAATATTTCTCCACCAAAAAAACAACTAATTTTAATGATTTTTCATCTGATCGATCCAATAGCCGGAATACTTTAACCCTTTACAAAGAAATTTCTTTAAATCTCATAATTGAAATTAAGAGAACTTAATCAGTCATATAAAAAAGAATGTAATTGATTCAAACCTTTTTCTGAACTTGGTAAATAAAGAATGTGATACAAATTAAGCTGATTAAGATTAATGGAACATCAATAATTTCCATGAAGAACCTTTTTGGCATTAGGTAAAGAAAAGTTAGATATCAGAACAAATAAAGGCTCTGGTATATAATCACACTTTTTACTGTTTATAAGCATAGTTAATTGCAATACGGCCGTTCTAATGAAGAAATTTTTTATCTATACATTTGGAGTCAAATCGAGATATTCAACGAGATGCTCTTGCATCTGTACTTCCTCACTGACGGTTGTTTTTTAAAAGAAAATTATCGTTCCTGGGTAAATAGACACTGTTCGATTTATGGGTGAAACAAAAAATTAAGCATTTGATACATTTATATACAAAACTGTAGATATGTCCTATATCCATTTTTTAATAGAAAGGTACCGAGAACGTCCACCGTCCAGAAGGGGCGAGGAAAGCCACATGTGTCGTTTCCATCACCACATTGATCTGGATAAAATATATATGGGGCATTTATTTCTCAAGTGTACCCACCTTGGAAAATAACTGGTAATGCCTATTTCGAATGTACTAAACTGCTTTCGTATGGATTAAACAAAATTTCGTCCTATATGTTTTTGATAGATTTTTTCATGAGCTATCGAATGGTTATAACACTTTTTTTCAAAATTTGAAAATCAAAGCCCTTTTTCAAAATGAAATTGTCTCAAAATAAAGATTAATATTTTCTCTTTCAAAAACTTAAAGCACAAAATGTGTTTTTTGTTTTGTTCAAGAAACTAAATAGAGGGTAGTGCAATGCACCGATTGCGCCCATGACCGCTGGGACGCTCGCTCAGCGAAACTGCTGCGGACTAATTTATCGTGTCAGTTATGAATATTTGGATGGGTTCTACGAATATTCGGCTATTGTTCCGTTACCGTTAAGGAAGCGACTATCATCCCATTGCGAATAAGCACTAGTCTATCGTTCCGCTACGGATAAGAACTAGTCTAACTTTATTTAGCTAAGTTCTTAGGAGGAATAAATAACCTATTATTTGTCGGGACACTTCCTACGAAATCAAAACTCCAGTATGTTGTATTATAGAGTTTGTAATGTAATTTAGGCTACTATAACTTTAAAAGCAAGAAATTTTTTATGATTTTTATTTCTTTTAATACTTCTACGTATTTACTAAATTTCTTACAAAATAAAGTTTGCCTAATTGTTATCTGTAGTAGAAACATAGACTAAAGCTTATTTATAATAACATGATAGACGCTTTCTTAACGTTAAGGGAAATATAGCCTAATATTCGTAGAACCCATCGATTTGTTATTTATATAACTGCTTTCTGCATACTTCACGGTTGAAACCGTCATAGTATTTTAATGTCTGCATTACAGTCACTGTAGAGATGTAATAATAAGGAAGTAAATTTAAGTGTATTTTTCAAACATAATCTATTGTAAGTGGAAAAATGGTTATTATGTGTATTTATATATTACCTTAATGTATTTAAAAGTTATCCTTATGCATATTCACATTCCTATTTTTGACTTCTAGATTTTTGTTTTGTTTTTGCGTTTTTCTTCTCTTTCTCCTTTTTAAAAAAATGTCAATATACCTTGTATCGTTGCTTCACTGTAAAATCTTTGTTTAATCATTTTTTGCTGGGTCAAAGAAACAATACCAAAGAAACGAAAATACCAAAACTTCTGTCAAAAATAGGAAATTTTAAAAGTTCGCGATTAGAAGAAAAAAGGAGCAAAGAAATAAGCTTAAGAATAGCTTTCAAATACATGTAAGGTAATAGACGAATACAAATAATAATGATGTTTCCACTTACAATAGATGTTTGAAAAATACACTTAAATTTACTTCCTTAGTATTACATCCATACAGTGACCGCAATGCAGACTTTAAAATACTATAATTCTTTATCTTTATTTTGAAACAAAAAAAATTTGGTCGAAGTTAAAAAACACTCAAAAACATTTTAGATTTAAAAAAAAAGGATTTAAATTTCCAATTTTTGAAAAAATGGTTATAACCATTCGATAGATCAGGAAAAAATCTATCAAAAACATACAGGACAAAATTTTGTTTAATCCATACGAAAGAAGTTTAATGCATTCGAAATAGGCACTACCAGTGAGAAATCCGGACCCCCCCCCCCCCCCCCCCCCCCCCCCCCCCCCCCCCCCCCCTCGGCCAATTTTTATCCAATTGAAATCATTTTTCCTGTAAAGTACTACCTGGTAGGACTACACTTTGTCCAAGTTTGAGTTTAACCAAAGAAATTCATTTTTCAGGGTGGGTACACTTGAGAAGTAATGCACCATATTGATAATAAAAAATGCACCATATTGATAATAAAAAAAGGGCAAAAAATAGATCAAGAAAACTGAAAGACATAATTTCATCCCTTTTGGTAAATTTGATTCTAAAAAATGTTAAGTATTTATGCGAAGTTATATGAGAACATTTGTTTAAAAAGGTCAGATTTCAGGAAAAATATTAACTATAAATAATCAATTTTGAGTTTATACGAATGGTATTGTTATCTATTACTGTTATAATCGTTTTATATTACTTATTTGAAAGTTGTTATGCTTGTGAGTTTAAAGTAGGATTTGCAATCTTAAACAATTTATTGTTATTTTATGTTAGTATCTTGTGTCTGAAACTGCTATTATGAATTAAAAAATCATTGGATTGCAAAGAATATTTACAATTTTGAATCATTTTTGCCATGTTAATGATTATAGTCGAAAATTGGTATTTTTATTTTAAAAAGTTACAAATAATCATAAAAAATTTCAGAATAACATTCTTCATATCATTCAGTGATTAAATTCATAATTTTTGTGAAATTTGTTTGCAATTTAATTTTTTGGTTTCTTTGAGGTTTTTTTAAAAGTATCTTCTTCGGAGAAAAATTCAGCTATTTTCCCTACAATTGAGCTGCTCAGCCACTGTATTCCCTGATAAATATTCTAAAACAAAGTAAGACATTTTTACCAAATGTCAATGCCGTGAAAAAATTGGGGAAAGAAAGGCGGCATTTGGACGATGATTAAGTGCAATGACGAGCGAGATATAGTGAAATGTTAGGCGGCATTGAATTAAAGAGAAAATATTCTTTTGTCACGGATAAGTGCGAATAGCACAAAGCGGGCTTCCTTTCATCTTATTTTTTTCGACCTCTCTCTTTCTCACTTTATGTAATTGCAAAATGAATGAATGGAAGAATGGCGAAAGTGGAGATATGGACGAGATTATTTTCGCGCTCTAACGCTGCAGTGAAAGAGCATTAATAAATTCTGGATACTAACTTGCTTACAGGAGCTTCGCGGCCAAGATTTTGTCCTTGGACTGGGTAAATGGCTCGTCATACTTTCGCTCAGTATAATTTTGCATTTTCTTATACGTGTAAGAACCAGACAGACTTCCGACATGACTGTAACATAGAATTACGTGATTTTCATCTGGGAATTATTGCAAAGAGGACGTAACTTTAAAGCTGTTTGACACGTTTTCCTCAAGACATGTCCACTGTACTCTGGCTCGAGGTCATTAATATTAACTTTAAAGAATTTTGTGTTCAGGAGTCTATATGTATATGTTATATTTTCATGATCGAACTACGAGGGGAGGTTTTATGTCTCCCTCTGCTCATAAAATTTTTAAACAGATGAATAGCTTTTTAAATTTGATGTTAAAAATCATGGCAGAGCGAAAAAATTTCATGATAAAAGTTTGCAAAATAACAATAAAAATTCCACAATTTTCAATTTATTTTTTTTCAGGATAAAGAATTTCAAAGTGAAGCACTCAAAACTGAAAAACTTATTGAAAAAAAACTTCTGATAAGTTCGGTTTGAAAATTAAACAAGCTTAAGTTGAAGCATTTCACATTGTCAACATTTTAATTGTGGGAGCCAAAAAATGTACAATTTAAATTTGAAATATTTTATCATTTAACTTGGTGAAACTTCTTACTGGAAAAAATCAAATTCAATTTAAAAATGTAGGTTGTCATTGGATGAAAAAATTTGGAAACAACCGGGAATTTTTTGAGGCTTGAAAAAATGTAGGAAATTGAAGTGAATTAATTTTGATTGGGAATTCGTTTAATTCTAAGTTTTATAAGCGAAACCTTTCCAAACATTTTAAATCTCACTTGATATAATAAGAAATTGTGCGAGATTGAAGAAATTAATTTTTAATTTTTAATATTTTAATTTGGCACGTTAAAAATTGAAAGTGTTTCATTTGAATGTTTTTTTTTTCAAATCTGCGAGTGGGTTCCCATTTTTTCATTATATATTTTCTATTATTTCTTTGTACTATTTTTCAATTAAAAACAATCATTTAAATTTTTTAATAAAAAAATAAATAAATAAAGCTGATAATTATAATAAGTGGGAATCGATAAATTTCAAAATTGTAAAATTAAAAAAATTAAAATCTTATAGTTAAAGAAATTTAAGTGGAAAACATGATTAAACCTAGCATAACTTTAGGTTAAAATTAGATAACTTAGGTATTACTTTAAATTAATACCGTTGTAAGTATATCAATGTAAAGTAAATGGCAACGTACCCAGAGGTAGACCGCGAAAAGAATTGCTAGAATGGGTGAATGAGAGCCTAATTTGAAAACACATAAAACCCCATAAAAACACAAGAGCTTGCATGTGCAAATGCATGGACGTGAAGGAGGCTAGAGATGTATGCCAAGGCAGGAGAGTGTTGCGAACAAACAAGCGTGTTATTTAAGTAAGCTACACCGGAATTCTATATCAATCTAACCATCTATACCTCCTCCCCCACATTATTCCGGCCTCGCCGAGTGAGTAATGCTTAGCCCGAAAGCTTTATTGTTAAATAATAAAAAATTGAAAACGTTAAAAATCAAATAAATTCACACTGCAACATTGTATATTGTGCGTAATTTTAAGCTAATATAGTTTTAAATGCAATAATTTTGAGTTAATGGAATTAAGTTTATACAATTGTATTTCATAGCGCAAACTTTAATATCTAAACAATTTAAAATAATAAAACAGTTTAAATAGGAATAATTTCAGATTAAAAAGATTCCAAATTATGTGATTCAAATTTAAATTATCTAGAATTTGAGCATTAAAACTGCAACCGATTAAAAATTTCTCTACTTCTTTTTAAATCGGTCGAAATTTGATTGTCTTCAATCGATAATATTTCAATTTTGAATCCCTAATATTTAATTTTAAACGTTTCGATTTGAAAATGCTTCCGCTTTAGATTCGTCACAATTTGGAGATTTAACACACGCAAAAAATAACTAAAATATTTAAAGCTAAAATTTGCGAATGACTGGAAAAACTTTTTGCATTTCCGGGAAAAAAGTAGGAAATATCCGAGACAATTTTTTCCTGAAATTTGAGTGTTTACCCTGAAAATTGTGATTATTAAAACACTCGGAAAGCGATTTGGTTGAAGCAGCCACATTTTTGCTGAATAACCCTCAAAAAGGCAGGCGGGTCTCAAAGGCCAGGCGGGTCACAATTTTCGAGTTACAAAGAGTTGTGTATCAAGTATGGGCTTGTGCATGGAAATTTCTTTTTGCGAAGTCTAAATACATACAAAAAATCAGGTTTTCTGAAAATTCCATTTGTGGAGTGCTCTACAGAAACGTGTATATTTGTTACTTACACAAAAAGGCAAGCCGTGCCGCAGGCCCGACGTTCATTGCAACATCAACTTTGAATATCGTGAGGAAAAGAGTATGCATATCACTCATGTTTGCATGAAAAAACAGTTTGAGTGCATAGATTTCAGTTTTACGGATTTTTTTTATTTTGAAGGATTTCTATATATTTGCTTGTTTGTTTCTAAAATAGATCTACTGCTTGCAGGTGCAAACATAATTTCTCGTGTAAACTCTTTCAAATGTGCGCTCGCATTTGTAACGCGTGATATTTTAATGTTGTAGTGATTACGTTGTCATAGTTGTTGTAATAGTTGCAATTCTGGTATTTAGAAGGAACAAAAGTGCAGGTTATAAATCTTTTTTATAACGCAACAAAAGGAGGCGTTGACACTCTTGGCCAAATATACTATTAATATATGGTTCAATGTAAAACGAATCAGTGGCCTTACGCAATGTTTTTTAATTTGAAAAAAGTCTCTTCAGTCACAGCTTTTGTGATTCACCGCGATTTTACTGGAAAAGCGAGCAACAAGTCGGCTTCACAAGAAAACGTATCTTGGTAAATTTTGGTTTGGCATGTCATAAAAATGCATGCAACAAATATTTGGTTAACACGATCATGTGTCGAGACTTTGCAAAGCTGCATTATAATTTTAAATGTAATGTGATCATGAAATGTAATTATGAATAAAAATGATCGAACTTCTTAGATGTTTCTATAAATTTACTGGAAAGAGAAGTTTGAATTTCAAACGAAACTTCTCAGGTTGTTTTAGCCAAATATTTTTGTGGGTGCAATCGAAAAGTTTGAATCAATTAACATTTTGTCGAATTAACTAAAGATTGTTTGATTCAGTCAAATTTTGATATTCAGCTATGAAAAAAAGCTTTATTAAAGCACACTTTTTTCTGATTTAACGAACTAATTCCTTATTTTATTATTATTGAAATTCTAGTTTATTTTTATATGAATAACTTTTCAACACTCTTGTGGTGACAAATAAATAAATAAATAGTATATTGAGAAATTCTTGCATATGAATGTAAAAAAAAATATTTAGATTTATAAAGGACATGAAACTGAGAATAAGGAGTTAAATTTGAAAGTAAAATGAAGATTTGATTGAGTATTCGTAAAAAAGTGTACATGAGAATGGAAATAGTGTTGCGTTCATGATCGTCGGAAAAAAAGTACAATGACATAAGATTCATTCGACAAATTCACTCTGGACATAACTTAACGACTCAAGCGTATTACTCGACATGAAGTGGCTTGCATGCAACTTCTGCTTATATACGTTCATACTTTCATTGTATACATTCGTTCACGCACAGCAATATTTATTTTTACTGCCAGTCCCAGATATAAATTCTTACTATAACCACAATCTCATCATTAAATGAAACTTTAGACCGTAAAAGTCGATCAAACGCATTAAGAAATATAAATACTTGAAACCATACATTTTTATTACATTATTTACTCTCGATAACTAATAGCAGGATGGCCCGAAAACTTCATTTTCTAGATTCCCCGACTTTTCCCTGATTTTTCCTGACTAATTTTTCGTAAGTGGAGTAAAATATTTTTTAATTTTAATTATTCTTAGGGCCACAGCCTAATTTACTTGAAACAAGTGAAACAGTAAAAAGTGACCTATTTAAACTGAAAAAGTTGCCAGAAGTGACTAATTTTTTACCTCAAAAGTGAGAAGGTATTGGTTTTATGTGTGGCACGATAACTATCGAAAGATTGATCAGATTTACAAAGTGGGCGCATTTTCAAAATATGTTGGACCATTTTTTCAAGAATTAAAAATTCTATGTGCGGCTATTATTCATATTACTTAAAAACTCGAACAATTTTTTCCTTATGTCTTTTTTCGATAAAGAGAAAATTATCAATTATAGCATTTCAAAATTCAAAAAAAGAAACCGAAATTCACATTTTAAGCCAAACAACGTATGCTATGGAAAAAGTCGAGAAAAGAACAACGTTGATTTCTGAAATACCTACAGTAACAACGTTTTGAGTTTTGTCGAAAAGTTTTTGTTAATTGTAAAAATAAGACAATGAAAGTACTTTTGATCCAATGTTAATGCTTATTATGAATGGTAATAATATAAATTTATTGAAATGATATACGTTTTTCAGGGCGGCTAAGAATAAAAGTGTAATGCAAAATAAGAAACAAATATTAAAGTAATCATTAAAAATAAGATTTGTACTTAACTTTGCAATATCTGAATAAGCAGCCCCAGACCGAGGTACATAAATAAAGATAAAATACATTTAATATACATTTGATTTAATAGAGTTGAACATAATGTAGAAAAGTTCAAATTTTCAATTAAATCAAATGCGAAGCATGAGATACGTGATGAGAATGTGTTCGTTAAAGCCGAAGGAGCTTTAGCAAAAGAGAATTCACATTTATCAAATGACGCCCTAGGCGCGCTCAAATTGCGAGCGAAGAGAGTCGAGCACGTAGTGCGCGAGAAGAATGTGCCCGCGTAGCGGGTAGCTTTTTTTTAATTTAAAAGAATTCAAATTGATTGAAAAAAAAGGTATTGATTTAATGTAAAGCAAGTGAGAAGTATTCGGGGAAATTCATAAAAATAATAGGTGAATTTAAAAACATTTTAGTGAATTAAAACCAAATAGAAATATGATCAAATTCATTAAATTGGATACACCAGATCCACTGTTTATGGTCCCACGGTTCAGCAAATTCATAGAACTGTAGGCCCAAGCAGCTTCTCAGCTCTCTAGGCAAGGGCATTTGTGGCTCGTGCTTGAAAAATGCCAGCAACGTAGCGGAAAGACGTAGTGCGCGGTATTATATATTCCAGTTGGAAGCGGTTCAGATGGCTCTGACTGCTTACGTTTGGATTCCCCCGATTTATTATCAAGACTGTTTGCAGGCAACCCCCGACTCTGTTGTTAAACCGAGGGTTGGTGTAAGTTTGAAATAAGGTTAGGAAAATACAAGGCCTAGGTTCACCGAAATTCAGTTAGTCTACACCAATATTTTCGGGGACTCTAGACACTTCGGGAAAAATGTTTGAAAATCTCTTGAAATCTTCGAAAACCAACGAAGCCACTCACTTCTTCCGAATGAATTCTTTGAAATCCATTATAATATTATAAAATCTCGTGAAATTCATTGAAGTTTGGTGGTATTGTCAGAAATCCTATTAACCACCTTGATATCTTTTAAAATCCCATAAAATGATGGAAATCCTCGGAAATCTGATAAGATCTTCTGGAACCTGTTAAAATATCTTAAAACATTATAGGTCCTATAAAATGGTTCATGTCTTTCGAAATAATTTAAAATCGTGTTAACGATTTTTTTTAAATATCTTGAAAATGCCTTAGAATTTTTGAAAAAACCCTCAAATATTCAAAATTCTTTAAAATCACTTCAAATGATTGAAATCAGTTAAAAATTACCTTCAGATATTCAAAATATTTTAAGATTCCTTGAAATTTTATAAGGCTCTTAAAGATTTCTTGGAATTTTAAAAAATACTTGAAAATATTACAAATTCTTTGAGTAAAGAATAAATTCTTCAAAATTGAGGCTTCGAATGCAAAAAGGATATATAGAATTATTTTGCTGGAGTGGGGAGGCCTCTGACCACTTGAAAATAAAGTCTCGAATTTTAATTTTTAAGGTATATATTCACATTGAAAATTTAATGCCGTATCTTTTTCTTTTCGTAAAAAAAGTTGAAGCTTTTTTATTTTTTGAATTATTTACGAAAAACTGTCATTTTCTCCGATTCAAACATTTTGAATTTTTTCACTTCAACTCGCAACGAAATGGGAAGTTTTTAATATTTTGTGATCAAACCTGTCAGAAGTATGCATTATCATTTTATGCGATGGATGACGTTAGCGAGAGTTCAGAATGTTTATTAACAAAATTGTTAATAATTTTTTTCCGAGACGTTGCATAATTCGTGCACAAACAACTTCCAACGTATCGGGAGTCGAGCGAATTTTGAGCAAGCGATAACTGTCAGTGAGAAAGTTGTTCAAGAAGGTTCAAGGAAGTTTTCTATAAAGTTTTAGCTCAAGTGGAATAGTAATTAACAAACTGCCGATGTTTTAATTTGCTGGCGCAATGGATTTCCTCCCGCGTAGACTACGGCCCGGCCGGTAATCCGCTACTCCAGCGTTAGGTACAAGTGTGTCTCACAGCCAGTCGAGTTTTTGTAATTAAAAACACAGTAAATCTAAAAATCATTATTTAATAAGTATAAAAAGTAGTTTTCAATGTATAAATTGATATTTTGGTGCTAAAGATCATAATTATGTTACAACTCTCCGTATTAAAAAATAATTAAACAAATTTTTCCATAAATAATGTATTCCAATTTATAAAATTCAAGTTTCCTTGTTTCTCCAAACGATTTTTATTTCACCAAAATGTTTCTAATTTAAAAGACAACAATTTAGTTTGTTCATGGAAAATATAAATTTTGAAAATACTATTTAGATTGCTACAAATTTTGGTATTTCGAAGCGTTTTTTAAAAAGAATTTATAACAATATTTTATAATATCGCACTGTTTTAGTTTTTGAATGTTGTAAAAAGCACTTTCAAAAATAGTTGCACCAAAAATAGAATGTTCATCAAATAATTATTTTCCTCCATGATTCACATTTTTCCATACACAATAATAATGTATCTATTTAATAATATTATCATTATCATTACTGCTATACTTAGAAATATATTTTAATTATTTGTGAAGATATTTTTCATGCATATTAAGCAAGAAATAATTGATTAATTTATTATTACATACCGCATTTCTGCTACATTTAACAACATTTCTTTCCCACAAACTTTCATGCTTCTTTTTTTTCTACAATTCGTAGGTTTCAAATTATTTTCTATTTTACAATTGGAGAACTTCGCTATGTTTATATCTTAGAATCTTTTATAGCTATTAGAATAATTTTATCAAACAACTTTTATATATAACATTATATTTTAACGATGTGCTCTGCTGATCGGCACAGACTTAACTACACTGATATATTTCATTTTTGGTAAAGAAATAAACCTAGAAATAGCAACTGTCAAATATTTTCATAAGAGAAAAAGAAATATTTATTATAGACTATGATTTTCCATATTTCTCGTATTTTAATTACGAAAACTCGGCTGGCTGTGAGACACACTTGTACTTAACGCTGGAGTAGCGGATTACCGGCCGGGCCATAGTCTACGCGGGAGAAAATCTATTGCATAAGAAAATTAAAACATCAAAAGTTTCTTAACTACTATTCCAATTAAGCTAAAACTTCCCAGAAAACTTCCTTGAACCTTCCTGAACAACTTTCTCACTGACAGCTTTCGCTTGCTTAAAATTCGTCCGACTCCCGAAACGTTAGAAGTTGTTTGTGCACGTATTCTGCAACGTCTCGAAAAAAAATTATTGAAAAATTTTTTAATAAACATTTTGAATTTTCGCTGACTTCATCCGTCGCATAACATTATAATGCATATTTCTGATCAGTTTTGTTACAAAATATTAAAAACTTTCAATTTCGTTTCGAGTTGAAGTGAACAAATTCATAAAATTTTAATCAGAGAGAAAAACAGTTTTTCGTAAGTAATTCGAAAAATAAAAAAGCTACAACTTTTTTTATGGGAAGAAAATGATGCGGCATTAAATTTTCATTGTGGATATATATCTTAAGAATTAAAATTCGAGGCTTTATTTTCAAGTATTCAGGGGCCTTCCCACTCCAGCAAAATAATTCTATATCTCCTTTTTGCATCCGAAGCCTCAATTGTTGAAAATTGTTCGTAATACCTTAACATATTTCAAAAGATTTGAAGTTATACGAAATCCCTCAATTTTTGTCAATAAATTCTTAGAAATTCATTAAAGTAATAGAAAATTTCGTAAAATCTGGTGTTAGTTCATGGTTGAGCCATGCCAATATGTCAGATGTCACATTGCGACATCTCTCATCCGGAAAAACTTTAGATCCACCCAAAATTGACTAAAATGCGGCATTTTTATTTGTGACGAATCACATTTACGGCAAATCATATTGTAGCATCTCTCATTCGGAGAAACATCCAACGTCCCTTTGGAGGAAGGAACCACTGTGATTGGTCACAGATATAATTTAAGTCCCTCACTACCGCCACAAATTTACCTAAGCCGGATTTTTGTCAATTTCGTATGGACCCGATATTTCTTGAAATCCGTGAAAATGTAGTAAATTATTTTGAGACATTGTAAAATCACTTAAAACGTTTGAAATCTTCAGAAATGTTGCAAAATTCCTTAGAATCTTTAGAAATATCCTAAAACCTTACATGCCGATGTTGCAGTTGAGTAACATTCACTGTTTTCGATTTTTCTCATTTTTGGATAACGGGCTTAGAATTCCGCAAAATCAATGCGTGTATTAGATCAAAGTGGGCTGTTCCGCATCTCGCAGGGTGATTTTGAGTTATTTTATAGTCAAATGAAAGCGAGAAATATATAAAAATAGAAAAATATTGTTTTCTTTTAATTGGTCAGAAAACAACCATACATTGTTCCATAATTTTTTTTAGAATTTTTATGTAACGTCAAGGCTTGGTCCTTAAAGAATTCCAAACACATTAAAAAGCTTTAAAACTCTTTAAAATTGCTTGGTAGTTTTAAAAATACCCTAAAATTTTTTTAAACCGTTGAAATCTCTTTAAATTATTGAGACCTATTACAAATTCTTTGGGTTCTTTTAAAACAGCTTAAAATATTGCTAATCCTTTGAAATCTTTTTACCTTTTTAATTCTCATAATAATTCCTTGGAATTTAAAAAAATACACTAACATCTTTCAACAATTTTTTATTCCTTTAAATTATTTAAATCTATTAACGAATTTGTAGAATCTTTTAAAATCCACTAAAAGCTTTTAAAAGAATAATATAAGAAAATTCAGAAACAGGTATAGACCTGAATTCAATAGTGGTTCACCCATGAGTTACTTTATTGAAAGAAAAGTGACTAAAGTGATATTTTGATTTTAAAGTTACTTACAGTGCTGCTTCTAATAGAAATTCTCTGACTTTCAATTTTCTTTTCCCTGATTTCCAGGTTTTTCTTGATCTGTGACCACTTTTAACTAATATTGATATAAAATAAAATAAAAAGTAATTAAATATGTCTCTAAGTGTTATTATGTTTACAGCACGATGAAAAACTAGTGTCTCTAATAAAAAAAATTGAGGTTCATTTTTACCAGGTACTGAGTGTAATACACATTTTCTTGCAGGATCTTTCTATTTCATTTAATGATTTTCGAATAGTAATTGGCTTTACTATTGGGTAAAAAATGGTAGTTAACTGGCAATCAATATAGTTAAGAAAAATATAGAAGAGAATGAGAATCTATTAACCTTGTAGGACATTATATATTGCTTGCTGCAGGTGATCGATTCGATTATTTCTGATATCGGAAGAGACGGATTTCCATAACTTAATCACCGGTCCATTCACATTTCTCTCTTTCACTCTGACCCATTTTCAGCGGCCCCACATAGCTTATTGCCTTAAGCGACGACGGCAGGTTTGGCTTAATTACTGCTCGCATTAACTTGACTGCAAACGGCAGACCGCTTGTTGCCTGCACTGCGACCTTGTTTTTTAAAGATTGTTTGATTAATTTATAAAACAAAAAGAGAGCTGAAGTTTCCCACTCATTATTTCAGTGAAATACTGATGATGTTTTAAATATCTGGTCCAAGCATTTTTTAAGCTGATAATCTAATTATAGTTGGGGGCGTCACAGTTTTCTATTATTCATTATATTCTATCTTCGTTATAAATTGATACATATTTGATATATTTCTAAAGTTGTGAGATGTGGTTGTGGCTGAAATGTTACCGCGATTTCGCTGGAAGCGGGTGCAATTTTTCAGATTAGCACCCGCTCCCGGCGAAATCCTGCGGTTGTCCTTATGACAAATTTTTAATTATATATATAACTTCGAAACAGACTACTACCAATACATCAAATAATTATCATCGCTCAGTACGCGGCTAACAGATTTTTTTAAATGCATCAGTGAACGTATCTTCACCCACCCGAAAAAGTAATCGATTAATCGATATCGAAAAGCTTCTTAGCTCGGCATGCCAAAACCTATATTGGTCTCGACCTTGTTAGTAAATTGTCTTTGCGGTGCTTTAATGACTATACCCAATATTGATCAAGAGCATCGTCGATTGGCTTTAGCGAAAACTATTTTACACCATGTGAGGTTCTACCAACTAATTGCCCTCGTGGTAATTATCGCTCATTTGCAATCTTGCATCTTCGGTTCAACGAACCCATTGGTGGTAACTCAATTGACCGCAGACGAAGAGTACCTCTTAATAAACGGATATGGCGACTCGAAAATTGCACGGGTTCTTATTTACATATTTCTGTTTCAAGCCACCAACTGAGGCATACGTTAAGAGGACATCCTTATTTCACACACATTTGGGAAAAATATAGAAAAAAATCGATACTTGTTAAAAAATTGATAATTTAAAAAAATATTAATCAAAAAAATTTGTCCGCTGCGCGAAAACATTCTCATCGCGCACTAGGCGCGTGGCTCTCTTCGCCCGCAAGTTTGAGCGCGCCTATGGCGCGCGACTGTTGGTTCTCGGGCTTCTCGTTCGATTGTGTACTTACCTCGCGCTACGCTTTCGGTCTTTATATTTTCGCACATTCTTGCCCAAACCTTTTAAAATTATGACTTAAAACATCCACCACTGTAATTTTGTGATTGTGAATTCTCTTTTGTTAAAAGAGCTTAACTCGAGAGTTTTAACTACCTACACACATTGGGGACGGAATGTTCAAAACCACCTACAGGTCGCAAATCTTAAGCAAATAAAAACAAAATTTAGCCAGAAATGTTTGTAAATGAATTTCAAAAAGACTCACGAAGCCAAATTTGTCAAATTAATTTTTTAAAAATAATTTTTTGGCAAAACTAATGGAAAACTTGAAATTAGCGCACGAAAAAACCATTTAGTTAACATATGTTGTATTTGTATTATTATTCATTTTCTCATAGACGTTAAAAGCCTTATTAAGATTTAATATATATTATGCAAAATTAATTATTTAGTCATATGGTTGTAACAAATTGCATTGTAAATATAAAATATATTGCTTCGGACATATTTTTTTCCAGTAGAATTAGATTTTAGAATTTATTTGGAAAAAAGATTAAAATTAGCAATAATTTATTTAAACAAATTGTTTAAGCAAATTCATTTTGCAAAACTTATGGCAAATTTAAAATCAGCTATCCCTCAAACTCCTTAAATTCTATATGGTTTATCTAGTTCATGACCCGAAATCTTATATTCACGAAAGGGTTATACGCAATTAAGTTTTAAAAAACTTGATTTCGCCATATTTTGTTTTTAAAAAATGTTTAAACAAATTATTTTTAAAAATTTAGCTCCGCGAGTCTCTATAATTCAATAAAAAACACTTCTGGTTAAATTTTGTTTGATTTGGTTAAGATTTGCGACCTGTTTTTTTATGTAACTCTGCCAGGGATTGCTTATTCAGATATTGCAAAATAAAGCACAAATTGTATTTATCATGATAATTTTAATATTTATTTCTTATTTTGCTTTACATTATATTCTAAGCTGCGCTGAAACATATATCATTTCAAAAAATTTAAATCATTACTATTCATAATATGCAAAAAAATTGAATCATACTAATTCTTATGTCGTTGTTTTTATAATTTGTTTTATTCTTAACCTTGTTTTTTACGATTAAAGAAAAACTACTTCTCATCTGCATAGGACCAAATGCAGGGACCTATATAAGGTCCTATACAGGAACCTGTATAGGATCCTATGTCCTCTTTCGTCTTTTCTGTCCTTTTTCCAAAAATTTAATTTTCTTATTTTTAATCGTATTTTTTACGATTGAAAGTAAATCTACTTGTCCTATCTAAAAGTGATTAATAATAAATTTATAGATCTTTTTAGGCGCAAACCTTTTGTTTGTTAATGTTAGTTCGTACCTTGTGTCGTTTTTTCAACAAAAAAAAAATTGTTTATTTTTAATAGTATTTTTTACAACTAAAGCAAAAACTGCGCGTCCTATCAAAAATTATTGATGACAAATTTCAATGAGTTTTCGGTATTTTTTGGAAGCGTAGCGTACATCGAATTTTTAAATCTTGAAAAAATGTTGTTTCAAAAATTTTGAAAATGCGCTCACTTTTTGAATTTTCATCCAAAATAGCTGGTTTTGCGAACTCCTTCTTTCTTTTTAGGTCTTAAAAATGTGTGCCAAAGCAGAATTCATTTTGAACAATTTTCGAAAATTATATCGTGCCTAGAGAATACATACTACAGACAGGCAGACAAACACCTTCGTAAAAATCGTTTTTTCTGACTCAGGGGGCCTCAAAACGTGGAGATTTGATGAAAACTATTAAAGTTAAATTTTACATAAAACCAATACCTTCTCATTACCCGTATGGAAAAATGGAGTAGGCCCCCATCAGGGTCCACATGGATTGCCCTCATGCCCTGTGGAATACATGAGGGCAATCCAGGCGTGGTCCCTCATGGAAACTACATGCTAATCTATACTATCTATAAGGGTCCAACATGGGCTTCCCTCATGCATCCCTCATGGTTGCCACCATGTGGGCAAAAGCTGAAAATCGATTATGGAAATTTGAGTTTCAAACAAAAATGAAATAGCTACATGTTCAGATAAAACAATTAATTTTCAACAAAAAAACCGAGATTTCAACAAAATCCAGAATTTTTCTAACAATTAGTTGTATTTCACGACAAATATATGTTTTTAAACGTTTTTATGGGTTTTTCATGGTTTTTATCATTAAAATCAAATTTGCACGTATATTCACTATCATTTTCATAATCAGTGAGTTAAAATACATGAGTATACTCAGTTTCAAATCAATCGGAGTTATGCACTATTCGGAACTGCTCTCGTTAAAAGCTTAAAAGTTTGGTTGTAAATGCATCTTTTTGGTTAAAACTTAATTTCTTTGCTTTAAAATATAACTCTTTGTTTGAAAATTGATCTTTATTAGATCAAAATTCCATTATTTTGTTGCAAATGCATATTAATGTTAGTTAAGAGAATTTATTCTCCTTTTATTTCCCTATTTTCTCGAAAAATCATTCTATTACCCCCTCTTTGAGAACGTTTTGGGTTTTGAAGTCTGAAATCACTTTTAGAATAATTTACGTAATATATTTTACCATAAAGTTGTAAAATGTTTCGTTCTTTTCAAACCGTATACAATAAAGCAATCAATAGTGAATTATTATAAGCGTTTAAAAGTCTACCGAGACAAGTTTAATTTTTAATCATGAAAACCGGGAAATAGCTTCAATTTTTTAAGCTTGATTGACCAGCTGTTATAAAATGTTTCAGATAGGTCCATTTATCTGCAGACCTATAAAAAAATTATTAAAGCTATTACATTAAGGTTTTAGATTTAATCCATATTAAGCTCTACCAGCATAGAAAAATACTGAGATATCTAAGAAAAATTGTCTACTTGAAAAAATGTGGTCATTTAGACCGAATATACTGAAAGCTTTTGATTTAGTCCGAATATCTTCGGGGACAGCTCAAATGTGTTTTGTTCTTTTTTAATGGTTTAATAATAAGAAGTATAATCATAAGAAATATAGTAAAAATTTCACTTTTTTCTAAATCCAAGTCTACGCCTACGAAACCCTTATTTGAGGTTGCTTGCCGGCCTCTTCTCTGACTATTTTTAAATTATTATGGAAATTATTGTATTTTAAAAATCGTTCAGTTTAATTGTTCAGTTTTAAAGTTTTTAAATTTTAAATTAAAATTAAACTTTAAAAGTTTTAGAATAGACTCATTTTTAAGGGATTCAATTTAAAATTCTTCCATTTTTAACGGTGAAAATGACAAAGTACTGTACACTTGAAATTAAGACCTTTATCATCTTTAAAATTTCTACGATTCCAATTAAAATTTTTACAATTCTTTATATTTCAAATAGCTTTATTTTAAATTGTTGAAACACTGTAAGACATCTATGGAATGAGAATTTCAATAAGGCATTAGAAGTTCCAATAAGTAAGAAAAAGAAAAGTAATAATGAAGAATGAAAAAAAGAACAACATAAATAAAAGGAAAACTGAGAGTAGACGTTGGAAAATTTAATTTCTACTCGAAAACAATAAAGGGGAATAAAGTAGAGAGTAAAAGCAGGAAAATTGAGAGGAAAATTTTGATATAAGGAAAGAAAAGTTCTAAAAGTTAATAACAGTATTTTATTCCATTTATTCTTTTTTTTTATTAATTATAAATGAGTTATTCTTTAATTGAGAAAATACTCTCATCTTTTTCAACTATTTAAAACTTCTATTACCTTTTTCATCACGTAAAGGTTCTTGACGGAAATTTTAAAATCAGATGATAGCATATCTTTCATTGTTGTTGAGTTTTAATTGTCTCCAGTCTTTTTATATGTATTTTTTCAACGTGTTTCTAAACTGGTTTTTAAAGATTATCATTATCGACTCTGTGAGAATTTCTTATACGATACACATTCACAGTGTAGGTGCTTTTAAGTATTCTGAGAAAGCGCTGTTCGAAAGTTACATTTGCTATTTATAAGATACAACAAATATCGCCTAAAGTGACACATTAATTATCGTAGTGGTTTGACGATGTAAGAAAATTGCACTATCTTAAGGCAAAAACAATATAACACACTTCCATTTTATTAGGAAAGTATACCTATAATCAGCAACCTTTATTTACAATGGGAAATCTCGAAGAGTAAACATTAGGAAGTGAGTAATAATATAGATGAAATTTTGTTGTACAAAGAAATAAAATCCTGGAAATGATGTAAATCTCAGCTCGTCCTTCATACTAAGCCAGAATAATTCACTTTGGTTCACACAGCAATGTAACTTTACCGATACGACAACTAATTGTAGGCCTTTTCAACAATTCGCGGTAATATTTTTAAATCCATTAAAGCAAACAAGGCTTGTAATGTATGTTTGGTCTATATTTACCTATGCTATTGTTTGCCAATTTTCGATTTTTTTTTGAAGGTATTAGTTCTTCGCTAGATCCATTCTTATCATCCGATTGACCAAGAAGGCCGACATATTATTTTTCAAATTACTCGATGATGAGACGACGAAATTCATAGTTGTGTGAAAATATATATGTGAATCGATTAGAGTCTGCATTTAAAGTTCTTATGTGTTTTATATTAGCAGCAAAATCAGTCTCATTAATATTTTTATAAATATATGTTCGTTTTTTCTGTAGCGGAGATAAATGAGGCAAATTATTAGGTGGCTTCAGATGAAATGTCCGTTTTTTATTATAGATATACTGCCATCGAAACTAAAAGGATACATAAGTGACATTTTTATGAAAAATGAGTTTTTGGTATCGTTGGATTTGTAAGAGAAAGCTGCATCTAACTGTGTTAATAAAATCTATTAATTATTCATATTTATTGCAAAAAACGATTGCTAATAAATGAGAAAAGTCGAAAAACTTGAAAAATACAACAGAAAAAAATACACAAATAACTTTGCGTGTCCTAAAAGTTGTACAAGGACGGCAATACGTCATCAGCATGCACATGAAAAAGAACCTAAAGAACTTTGTGTCTTTTTTGCGTTGTAAAAGTGACCGAGTGCGACGCGAATTGACATACGAAAAGAATCGCCTTGCCCTTACGTATCTTTAAGGGCCAATTTCACCAAATCTGATTAAGTCGTTAATCATTGATTAACCTGATTTAATCAATACTTTGCGTTCTACCATTCTTTTAATTATGATTAGGGGAAAATAATCACGGGTTAACTTAACCGCCCAATAATGGCTGGTTATGGAGTTTAATCAGTGATTTAAGTAGCATAACCCCGAAATTGAAGTGCAAGTGCAGTGTGTGCAGTATACAGGAAAGAATTAGTGCTCTGTTTTACAATGATATTTTATCCTCATCTGATGATGTTGAAATGCTTAACTACGTTCAGAAAAGGCCACGAATATTCAGACACAACTGCCACTTCTCTTCTATTACATTTGCCACTGAAACCACTCGTAACCTCAAACTTGGGGAATCTTATCATATGCTAATATGATGCCGAGTGTTTATGAAGAATTTCGTTCTAACCAATCAGAGTCGCCGTTACAACAGAAAGACCTAGAAACTAGACCTTATTACGAACAAAGTATATGATTAACTAATCAGAGGTTGAAAATGCTCGGTAGAACGCATCGCTGGTTAACGCTGATTTAATCATTGATTAAAAAATAATCATGATTAGTTAATCATAGATTTAGTCAGAGTTGGTGAAATTGGCCCTTAGCCTTGTAAATTAACTCGGACTATGAACGGAAATCCACGGGAAATAAGTCCCGGCTAAATTCGGCTATACACTAGCGACGATTGTTCAGGTAAGTTCGGAACAGCCACGAAATACACGTTGTCCCTTACGTATGTTTTGATGCTGTATTTTGAGGCTGCGCTCGAGCTCTTCGACAAAGGCATCGTCCGCAAGTGACTTTGTGCTCTTTTTACCTTGTATTTTTGACTTTCCGTGACTAGTAAAACATCGCAAGTCCATTTTCTAATAGAAATTGTTTGAAAAATCAATTTTTTTTGCAAAACATGAAAAAGCACATTATTTTTACCCAAATAACGTATCTTAATTATCCAAAATTGTATTCGATATTAAAGTTCTTTGGGCAAGAAGTTTTTCTCGATTTTCTTAGTTCGAGTCAGATTGGACTTATGTATATTTTTAGTTTCTATGGCAGTATATGTATTATGTCATTGGTTGAAAATTAATCTTTTTTGATTAAGGATTCTACCATTTTGTTGACATTTTTAAAATAAACTTAACTGTTTTTGAATTGAAATCAAATAATTTTTGAAGTAACATGTAAACTATAATAAAATAAAAACCGGCCATTTCATCTACAGCAATCTAATAACTATGAAAAGAGAATAGGTAATTCAAACTATTTTTGGTTTAAAGCTTATGAGTTTCAAATTTTAACGGTAGATTTTAATAATTAGACAGACTGCGTTCTACTCCAAAATTCATATTAACAACTTTTACTGACATTCATGAACAATAATTTTAAAGTAGAAACCTGAAGAATTGAATGATTCCAAATATAATACCTTAAATGTAATAACTTAAATCAAAGTTTTCATAACTGAGAAGTTTTTTGTTTGAGACTTTGAAAATCAAACGTTGAAGAATTAGGCATTCAAAAGTGAATAATTTTAAATTGCATTTTTACATTTTTAATTGGAATCACGTACAAATGTAGAAAATTCCCCTCTTGTAGAGGTTTTTGCAATGTCAATAATTATTTGTGCCATACTATAAGAACCTTCATAGATTCGAGAGTTATCATTTTATGATTTTTTTACCAGAATTATCCGATTAATCGACACTTTTTGGCTTGCTTTCATTTTTTATGTACTAAGTTGTGTTGCGCTGAAAAAGGGTAAATAGTTGAAAATAAAAGTTCAATTACTTAAATTTACTTATGTTGTAAACTACTTGAATAAAAAGAAAAAAATTTGTTTTAAACCTTTCAAAATTTCTTTAAATGCCTTGACATGGTTTGAAAGCTCAATAAATATATTTAAATACTTTGAAAATACCTAACAATCTTCTAAATTACTTTGAAAATCTAGCAAATTCTTTAAAATCCATATTGACAGTTCATGAAATCTTTATAAAATCTCTAAAAAGGATCTGAAATCTTTTTAAATCTCTTTGATATCCTTTAAAGTTCCTCGAAATCTGTTGAATTCTGTTGAAATGACGTTATATAATTAGAAATTCTTTGAAATATTTCAAAATTTCAATTATCAGCTCCTCATTATTAAGGAAATAACGATAATAAATAATTTTTTATTTAGTGAAATTAAGTTATATTATTTTATTCAAGTAGATTATTTAAAATCTTTATTTACAAGAACAATAAAATGTTTAGCGAGGTGTTTGGCCACCATAAAAATCAGAAATGAAATTAACAGTTGGGAAAAAACTGAAAGTTAGAAGCGTATTTCATTTTTAAATTCCAAACGTAATAAATGGAGCAGTTTTAAGTCATCCAAACGGAAATTGTGGAACCAAGCACATTGAAAAAAAATACTTAAAAAGGCTTTACTTTAAATTCAGTGATGAACTTAAATTATGCTAACATTTATCTGATTTCATGTTAATTGTATCTGAGTTTAAGAAAATGTATGATAAAATTCTGAAATTCAGATATTCACTTTTTTTTAAATAGTTTAATTTAAATCCAAATAAAGTTCTCGAATGTCAGTAAATGTTAATAACAGGTATCTTGGAGTAAAAACAGTGCGTGTAACTTCTAGAAAAATTCAATACTAATTCCGATGAAATCCCAAAAAAGAACAATGTGACAAAATCCTCAGACACTTTAGGTGCAAGTTGGAATGAAAGAAATGCATTAAGTCGTGCTCTGAAATCTAGAGAAGTGAAATGAGTTTTCGCGTTTATCTGGCTGTTTATCTGGCCGGATGTGTAGGATCATTGCTTGTCATTTTTCTAGTATACCAGCCAGCCACTAAAACAAAAATAAGAGTCAAAACGCCAGTAGGTTAAATTAATTTCTAATGGCTATCGGGAAGCAATCCTGGTCGTTCCACTGGTGCCATTCTACCGCATACGAGAACTTTTCTGTTAACTCGTATAAAGCCGTGTCGCGGAACTGCATAGTGCATAGTGCACATTAAGCACTTCAGTCTTACCGGTATGGTATATCTAACTCCTTGTCTTTGGCCCGTTTTCCCACGGCCAAAGACTGCAACTTCAAGTGCGATCAAGAATTTTCGAAACGAATCTAAAAGTTCAGGGATCACTATAATTGATAGCCTGGTTCAGCATCGAAAAACGTGATTGATCATGTTTTACAGAGGATGAGAAACTTTTTTTTCAAGTTCCATCTCTGTCTTCTATACATTATGTCGGTTTATATTAATTTCATTTGCTTGAATTTTTATTTTGTTAATTTTATTTTGTACTCACGAAGGTAATGCATTTCGCGTTTACGATTTATTATTCTTTGAACGTGATATCTAGGATTGGGTGGAGGGTAAATGGTTGTTTCAAAGGTGGATGAGAGGGAAAAAGTTTGATCTGGAAATGGAGGAGGAAACATGATATAATTAGGTGGGTGGAAGGGGAAAGGTGATTTCTATTTTAATTAAGGGGAAAATAAGCAGGGTGTCTACCTGATCGGAAAAACGAGACAACCGAGAAATTAATTCACCGAAAAAAACGGGAAATGACCGAAAATTTTATTCAGTGACCCCCGTGTGGAAGTAGCCCGGGTTAGCCCTAGTATAACAAGGTTTCTGGTCGGGGACTGGTCGGGCTATGTTTGTCTTTTAAGAGCCTAGCCGCGCGCTAGTCGAAGACTCGCTAGGCAAAATTTATGCCAAAACCCCAGTCGGGGGCTGACTGGGCCCTGGTCGGGCAAATCTTATGATCGAATGCTCAGACGGTAGCTGGCCGAGCGCTAATTGGCAATAATGAAATTGTTAAACTTTGTTAATAACTTGATTAATTTTTCTGATTTCATTAAGAAATGGATATGTATACAAATCTCGAATCGTGATAAATGTATAGAAAACATTTTCAAATAGAGATTATAATAAAACTATAAATTAATAACGGCAAAAAACATACAGATTTACATTTATAATTGTTTAAACTTTTGTAAACGTTTAATATTTAATTTTAAATAATATAATACCTAATATAAAATATAAAAAGCAAATGACAAACGCCTCGAAACGACGAGTTTTTTGGCGTGATTTTAAAATTACCTTACACTGTAAAAAATACGTTTTAAAATTGGACTTCAAAGTGTAGATTTACACATATAAAATGTAATTTTAGATGCATTAAAATTATAGGTTAGAAAGCAAATTTCCACATATTGTGTAGAATGACGTCTCTTACAGGTTTAATTCTATGACTTTTCATGAATTCATACGACTTGTTGAAAATCACTACGTTCAGAGTGTGTAAAAAAAGGACTAACGCTGTACTTAGTAAAATTCCCCAGGCTGGTAAAATTACCGACTGCGCATAAATTTCTATTTTCTGACGACAATTTCTCCACTTTATCGTAATTATAGATTCGTTCGTATAATATTCCACATTTGTGTAATTTTCGCGATAGAGCTTTTTTTCACTCGTTTGTTCGCGTGTTATGAGCGAACGTACATTTTAGCTTGCAAACTTTATAGCTGACTTTCGGCGAAAGCATATTTAAATATAAATATATTCTTAATATGATCTTAATGATTTAAGTATTTGAGGTTAGGTTGATATTTTGGAGAAATTTTCCACTTTCCGTTGCTTTATTTAACGTCACGTATTAAATTTGAATTCAGTTGAGAATTTTACACTTTTGTACAATTTTAGACATTTCTATACCAATTTCACGCAGCTGCGCGTGAGTCCACTTTTCACATACGTTTAGCGTACTAAAATTTCACAACCTTTTTTTACAGTGTATGCAAATTTCAAAATTTCTGCAAAATATATGATTTACATTTTTTTAATAGAAAAATTATAAGTTCCATCTTTATGAAAAATTGCAAATGTTCAGAAAAAATTTACATTTTGTATCAATCTTATACGTTGTAAAATAGTATAAAACACCTAAAAACCAAACCTTACAAGAAGGTTAAAAAAAAATTATTATTAAGAAATTGTGAACACTCGCGATCAAATTTCTGAGTTCCGTCGTTAAAAATTTTAAATGTTCATAAAAAATTACATTTCCTATCATTGTAAAAAGTTGTAAAGTAGTCTAAAACGGGAAAAAACGAAATATCACGCGAAGAAAAATTGTAATCTATTTAAATTATTTATTTAACAAGTGTTTTACTGATATTATTGTTAAAAGTTCCTGTATTTTACATTTACATAACGTCAGATAATAATAAATAATTAGAAAAGGAGAGCTTAAAATTTGGTACTTTAGCTTTTCTGAACTGTAGCTTATGAGGATGGCTTTTTCAACTAGTTTCAACTTGTCGGTTTAGCGCAGTGGTTAGCACTCCCGACTGCTAGGCGTTAGATTTAGGTATATATATGTAGCTTCGACACCCCGTAGCGTTAGAAATTTTATTTGTAATATAATAATTAAAAATGTAATATATGTATTTACTCTAAACAGGACTATTATTTTTTTTGTTTTTTTTGTCTGTCAACGACTTCGTAAAAATAGTTAAAATTGTCTGTGTGCTGGGTGTGTGGAATTTCATTTATTAATATGCTCTAATTTTGCAGTAAAAATAATTTAATTGATCCCCTAATTCAGTGACAGATGCCCTACATACAACTGAAACCCGAATCATTTAAATCTAGTAAAGCGCCAATTGATTCCGTCCGGGCCACGGTCGTGCTCCCCGGCTAGCTCCCGGTCATGCTCCATGGCCGGGTGCTGGCCAGCGCAGCGTGACGATGCTGGCCGGATTCCGACTAGAAACCCCAGCCAGAGCCCGACTTAAAGTCGGTCTCCCCGGCCAGCTCCCGGCTTAAAGCCGGGCTCTACAGCCGTAGAATGGCCATCCCCCGACTTAAATTTCTACCCGAGGCGATGTTACTCTAATTTTGAATTGGAATAGGGAGTCTGAACAAAAATCATTATTCTCACTTGCAGTAGGGGATTTTCCAAATGAATTAAGTTTCTAAGTTGGTACAGAGGGAATAAATAAAAGTAATATAAACAAAATCACGTAAAGAATTACAATCATCCCGAATATTGACAAGGAATTTCAGAAAAGGCTTACATTACGTCAAAATTGCGATATTAAATTTTAAGGACAGAGAATTTCGTGGAAGAATTGTTATTTTTCTTTTGGACAGGGTGTTTCCGTAAAGAATTGTGGTTTTTCTTGGAACAGGAAATTTTTCGCATGGGACAGGAATTTTTGTAAAATAATTTTTATTTTTATTTATAAAAAAGTAATAAAGAAAATCCTTATATCAAATCAGAAGCCGATAGCTTTTGAGAATTCCTTGTTACAGATAAGAATTTCTTTAATTATTCTTTAAATATTCTATATTTCTGAATTATAATAGCAAATATTGTAAATAAATATAATTCTGACTTTAATATACACACATGCACACACACACACACACGCACACACACACACACGTGTCATATCGATGTGGGCACTATGCCATAGTTTAGTGCTAATTTATGCTGCAGAAACAAAATTTTGTGCCCGGTAATTTTACTCGGAAAATATTAGTGGTATCAAGATCTGCTTTGCGCAGGAATTTAGTGCTAATTAAGTACTAATATATTCTGAAAAAACTAATTTTTATGCCCGGTAATTTTGATCAAAAACATGTAGAAATGCTGGCTTCAGGTAACCCTGCTATGTGAAACTCGAAAACTGTTAGTGATATCCGGATCTACTTTGTCAGGATTTTAGTGCTAATTAAGTGCTAATATATTCTGCAGAAACTAAATTTTGTGCCCGGTAATTTTGATAAAAAATATGCAGAAATGCTGGCTTCAGGTAACCCTGCTATGTGAAACTCGGAAACTATTAGTGATGTCAAGATCAGTTTTGCGCGTGAATTTAGTGCTAATTAAGTGCTAATATATTCTCCAAAGAACTAAACTTTGTGCCCGGTAATTTTGATCGAAAACATGTAGTAACGCTGACTTCAGGTGACTCTGGTGTTGTGAAACTCGGAAACTATTAGTGATATCAAGATCTGCTTTGCACTGGAATTCAGTGCTAATAAAGTGCTAATATATTCTGGAAAAACTAAATTTTGTGCCCGGTAATTTTGACCAAAAACATGTGGTAATGCTGGCTGCAGGTGACTCTGGTGTTCTGAAACTCGGAAACTATTAGTGATGTCAAGATCTGCTCTACTCATGAATTTAGTGCTAGTTAAATGCTAATATATTCTGCAAAAAATAAATTTTGTGCCTGGTAATTTTGATCAAAAACGTGTAGTAATGCTAGCTTTAGGTGACTCTGGTATTCGAAACTCGGAAACTATTAGTTTTATCAAGATCTGCTTTGCGCACAAATTTAGTGCGCAATATATCCGCATTTAATTAGCACTAAATTCCTGCGCAAAGCAGATCTTGATATCACTAATAGATTCCGAGTTTCACATAGCAGGGTCACCTGAAGTCAGCATTTCTACATGTTTTTGATCAAAATTACCGGTCACAAGATTTAGTTTTTGCAGAACATATTAGCACTTAATTAGCACTCAATTCCTGCGCAAAGTAGATCTGGATATTACTAATAATTTCCGAGTTTCACAACACCATAAGGCACCCGAAGTCAGCATTATTACATGTTCTTGGTCAAAATTACCGGGCACAAAATTTAGTTTTCGCAGAAAATACCATATTAGCACTTAAGTAGCACTACATTCCTGCGCAAAGCAGATCTTGGTATTACTAATAGTTTCCGAGTTTCACAACACCAGAGTCACCTGAAGTCAGCATTACCACACGTTTTTGGTAAAAAAAAGTGCCCGGAGTTTTGCATAGCACAAATACAGAGCACTTAATTAGCAGTAAATTCCTGCGCAAAGGAGAATTTGATACCATTAATAGTTTCCGAGTTTCGCATACCGGAGTTGTTGCTTCAGCTGAAGCTAGCATCACTTCATGTTTTTGGCCAAAATTACCGGACAAAAATTTTTTTCTGGAGCATAAATTAGCACTAAATAAGCACTAAATTATGGCATAGTGCCCACATCAATATGGCAATGTTGTAATTCCAGCGTCCGGGACCTCATGTGTGTGTGTGGGTGGGGGGGTCTGTGAATAGAAAATGTTGTATGTGGGGTTGTTTGGAGAGAACAAGATGGTATCCACGTGGATGTGGAAAGAAAAAGGTGGTTTCTAGGAGAGGGGGGAGAAAAAAGGTGTTATCTAGGGGCGTGTGGAGGGGGAAAGTGTCTTCTACGGGGTGGAAGGAATAAGTTAATACCAAAAAATAGATTAGTGTACAAAAATTTGGGCCTGCGGTTTTAGTTTGGTTAGTAAATTAATTTTTTGAAATAAAGGAAATATTTAAGATATAAAATTTATTTATAGTAAAAGCCACGTGAACGTCAAAACTTTTAGTGTTGTGCTGTGTATATGTGAATATTGTGTAGATGAATCGTGAGCTAGCTTTACTAGGTCGGAGAGTGTACCTCTTCACATGACCTGTCCTCTCTGCTTTGTAGAAGACTCACTCAAAGAGAAGACAAAAGACGCCTCGTCATCATTCACTCCGAAATGCCGATATAACTTCGGAGATCAAACTTGTCTTGTCGCAGTTTCACCTTCCTGCATTTCACTACTAAAAATCAATTTCGCTACCCTAATTCTCTAAATTTATATAAAAATGAAATTTAACTTTTTAAAAGCAAAAAGGGAATAAAATTATTCCCAGTAGAACACTGACCCTTTAGATTACCTATTTTTGACATTTGGTATCTACAAAGTACACTAAAAATAAAAAAAACTTAGCATTTTTAAGCTTGGATTAAAATCATTTCGTTTTATAATTTTTTGTCGATATAATTACAGTTTTAAATGTACTCGTACAAACAAAAATGTTTTCTATTGTATAGCTGTGCAAAATTGTCTCTAGCTTCACTGGGATTCGAACCTAGATCTACAGATAGCCGATCTGGTGCTCTTTTCCACTGAGCTACAGAATGGAGCAAGATTCATTATTTTTTTACAACCTCTTACAAGCGAATTGGCGACATCATTTCAAGTCTTGTAAGATTTTATCATTTCCAATTTTATTGAGATAAATGAGATTTTTGTGTCGATAGAATGACAGTTTTCGATCTACTAGTCTGAGCCAAAATGGTTTTCAAAATTTAATCTTCCAAATTCAAAAGCTTTTAAAGGCTTTAAAAGTTCCGAATTTGTATGATTCTAACCGAATATTTTGTAAATTGACAAGATTCGAACTTGAAATTGTTTCAAAATTTGTAATGTTCTAAATGTGGAAATTAAATGTAGTGGAGTTGAAAACCAAACATCCTAAGTTTGGAAACCTCTTTCTTTGAAAGCTTTTTTTGAAATTTTTGAAATTCTAGGGTCCTACTGAAATTTAAAAATCCTTGTAGATTCTCTTTCCAGAACTTTTAACTACTTCTTACTTCTCTAAAATGAATTATTAACTTATTCGTTTGAACAAATGGAATTTTTTAAAGACTCGTTCGATCGCCGAAGTTAAGCAGTGCTTGGCTCGGTTATGGTCGGATGGATGCCGTTGTACTATGAATAAACACCTAAAACCAAAAATTCTAAATACATATTGGACCACAAAAGTTTAAGTCTGAGAGTTTTTTTAATAATAATATATCATCACTAAATGATTGCTTGTAATAACAAAATACGAATCTCACATGACCTACAATGATTTTGATGTAGACTAGTAATCTTTCTATTTTAATTGATCGATAAAAATTATTCAATTAATTACCAATTCTTCAAGTACTAATAAAAGACTCTTACTAATTTCGAAGCAGGAAAAGAACAATACAATGATAAAGTTATAGTCTTCCATTTGAAGTCTAAATTTCTTCATGTAGTAAAATTATCCTGGATAAGATAGTGCTTACTTTTTTTCATCCTTTCATAATTATAAGTAAACTCTTATCTCTACCTAGGAGAGTAATTTTTTATTCAAAAATTACTTATTTCTGGACTCCTGGTCAAGCAGATCATCGTTTCAAAAATCCTGAATATTATAAGAAAGTGTTTTGATCTTAAATGTAGGAAATCATGGATGAAATTATATGACCTTTAAACTTGGGAGAATCACGACCAGAAAACCGTTGTATGCACTAATCTGAGGCATACACTACAGAGAAGGGCAATCTTCCATTAGCTTGCAGTCACTGCTACTGAACGCTGAATTATTCATTGATTAGTTAGCAGAGTCTACAGTTCAATTTCTCACGGTAGATTCTTTATCTCGAAAGTAGATGTAGGTAAATCGAGAAGCTCGATTGTCTGATCTCTCTCTCTCTCTCTCACTCCTCTGACATTGGTACTCTTTTTCAGTGTATACAAGGTGAATTCGACGCCGGAATCATACAAACTAGACCTTTACATCATCGATTTTTTTAAACTTTATCTCCTTTTTTGTTCAACCGAGAAAATATAGATTGTCAAAGATTTCTTTCCAGACAACATTTATTTATAAGTTATTGCACTTCTTCTATTTTGAATATATTTTGACTCTCTAAACCACGAATTGGACTAGTTCACTGAAGGCTATACTGATTAGCTCGGTTTCAATCTGTTTAACTTAACTTTTTTTTTATTGTACAAAAACCCCGTAGAAACCAAATTTTGAAGTTCCGATTGATTTCATGATTATTTTTCTATTTTTGAAACAAAACCTTTTTTAAAATTTGATTTAAATGAAAAAATTCTTTTGGCTAATTTCGACTTATCCTCAATCGTCTATCGAACTGTAAATAAGTACGGCATGAAACCCGATTATCTATCGGGGTTTAATCTGTGCTCATCCTGGCCTGATCGGGGCATGTGTTGATTTCTTGTCCGGGTCGGATCGGAAAATAGACGAGATTTATCAAACTTAAAAGTTTAAACTATACTTTTCCAATCCTAAAATCATTGAAATTTAAAGAACTCAATAATATAAAGTCAGTTAAATATACATTTAAAATTATTGAATAACGGTTACTAATTTCCTTGGATACAAGTATCTACCCATTAATCCTTTTTAGTAGCATTTCAAGGAAAAGTTGCAAGTTACTAAAAGAAATATTCATAAAATTCATAAGTTCATACAGTAGATGTCTCTAGATATTAGAAGTTTTTTCGTAAAAATAATTTTTTAAATGAAAAAACTTCTTAATTATATATGTGGCTCTCCTTTTTTTCATCCAATCCCCAGACTCTGACTCATTCAATCGTTAAAGTTTGTTAACCCGTTCGAATTATCGGGCAACTTCAATGTCACTGGCTACTCAGCTGAAAGTGAAGTAACCGGAAATCCGTGCACATAAACGGACTCTGAGACAGAATAATCCAGGAAGAATCGGATCTCTCTAATGACGCATTTGGCATTAATATCTTATGATTTACCTCATTCTTTCTCATTATCTTATTGAAATAATTTGTCATATACTTCTTTATTTTATATCAACTAAACTTGGGGAAAATGGCCCCTTTAATTTTATAGAAAAATCATATTTGCTTGTACATGCCTATTTAATAATTTGATCAAATAGATAAAATAGATTGTTGCTTGATGAATGAAGATAATATGAAGAGGAGAAGATAATAATGAAAAGGGTGAAGTTTTTGTAAATACAAAGTGTCTGCAGAAGATTGTCTTTTCTTAAAGGAAGCGCTTTGTTCGACGAGACGTGCACATTCTCGTAGAAAGAATATTGTCTAGCACGCGCTTTGTTTTTATAAACAGTTGCAGCCGCTGTGTTTTAACGATCGTGGTAGTGTGTAGTTTACGAGCATTAAACGAGATTGCTATTTTCATCCTATGGTAATTGTGTAAGAAACTAATTATTTGCTCTTACTCGTAGATATCGCTCTGATAAATAACATAGTATAATAATAATTTAAGACATTGCCTAAATCTTCAGAGGGAATCTTTCCGGGTTTAAAAATTAATTGTTTTCTAAAACATTCGGAATTCCTAAATCGAAAATCCAACTATTTGGTGGACAGTGCAATTGTTTTTGTTGACGTTTAATCTTTTTGGTTTGAAAATTCTACTGTTTTCTTAAGCATTCTTATATTTTTTAAGTTTAATTACATAACTTCGTCATCGAAGATGTAAATAAATAAATAATTAGACCCAGAAGATATTCAAGATTTGTAAATTGCATTGGCACAATAAAAGTCAAGTTCACGTATAAGCGGAAGCGCAACGTACTTTGCGAGGTTCAATCTCATACTTTGTTTTTGCAATCCAAATAGGTATGCTCGGCTTTCTCTCAGGACTCAGTCTCGGCATGGTATTCGAACAGAACACCAGACCAGAAAAGACTCAGGAGTTTCAGTACCTTCACCTCGCAGAAATCATTTTATTTCATTCTGATCCGATAACGAGAAAATGGATATTGAAATGATCTCAAGAGAAAGGAATTTCTATATGCCTTGAAACAATATACCAGACCTAGTCCATATACGCATAGAATATGTTCCACCTTTCAAAATGCAAATTCTGCATGTTCTGTATTTTCTTCCTTATCTCCTCTTTTGTGAACAGAAGACATTGCAGATTATCTTGACAACGTTTTGTATTGTACAGTTTAATAAGAATAAAATAAAAATAAAAGCATTATATTTCTTGAAATTTTGACAGATTTGTTTAATCCAAACATTTGGAAAGCTTTTATCATGCACTTATCAATTATGATTGTCTCAAGTTTGAAGGTTTAAAAAATATTTTAGGTAATTGAAATATGATCATCAGTGGGTGTCCATTTTTCTTATAGTGTAATTTTCTGCACTTTTAGAAATCTATTTTTATTTCGTCAACAAATAAATACACCTTTGAAAATTTGACAAACATCTGGTGTTTATTTTTCAATCACACAAAATATGTATGGTTCCTCCCCTTTTAAGAAAAGGAAGTGTCTACGTGTATCGATATTTCGGTACAAACAGCCCCTTTTCCAGCTCCCCTACGGTGTGGAGTTATGTATAGGGGTATATAGCCGGATAAATTAACGGAATTTTAGTTCTAAAACGAACCCTCTGAAATTAAAAATGAGTCACCGGAGAATTTTTTAAATTGGAACTTCGAAAAATCGTTTAGCTTATTTTAAATCCTACCTTATCTTAAAAAAATGTAAAGATCTTCTATTATTTTATTTTTTTATTTTTTTTATTCGGAGATTTAAAATTTCGATACTGGTAATTTAGCGTTTTTTACATTGTGATGCTTCCAAAAGTAAGTGTTAGGATACATCGGAAAAATAGGGTTTTTATTTTTCTGGGGGGGGGGGGCTGTAAAAATGTAATTTTCCACTTTACTTTCAGGCCAATAATTTTTCGTGATTTTGACCTTTGACCGTGTTGTGTGAAATGAGAATTTTTTCTTTTGCGTAATATTTCGGGAAGTCATTTTTGCACCCACAAGAATCTTTTTTTTTCTGAATATATCTAGATCCAACATGCTCTCAATTAATATACTTTCACCTTTCTTTGAGAAAAAGTGCAATTAATATAAACTTTATTGGTGACAGTTCAACGCTTATTTTCAATATTATTTTATTACTTTCCGATTCACATTTACCTTATTTTAATTGTAAAATATTACCAAACAAATAGGTAATACAGTGAAACTCGGAGACTGTGTCGGTTTTGGGACTGTCGTTAATGGGGAACAAACCCGAGAGAGTGCCGCTTCGGATGAAAACGCTTTTGTTTGTTCACCGCACTCTTGACTGTAATATATTTATATGATTTTAATAAAATTCCCTTTTGAATAGTTCTAATTATATTTTATTAAAAATAGCTCTGAAATTGGTGCACAAAAGTTGAAATCAAGATCACTCGACACTCGTGACTAGGCATTATACTGTCAAAGCAATTTTCTCATGGCTATTGCGAGTCGCATAATATTGCCTCGAGTCAATCGATTGTGAGTCGATATGCCGTTATGTATGTATATTGTATAGCCAAAGAATGGCGATGATTGACCGATAGGATTGCGCGGTACTCTGTTACGCTTTATGATCTTAAGGTGAATATTCGCGGTGGCCTTTAAAAGCAGTATCTGTATAGTAAATAGTATATAACTGGTGCCTATACCAAGTCACGAGGCATTGCGGTAATTTGACCCATCACGTACCTCTGAGACGATAACACCTCGTTTTCTCGTGTTCTGCCCTTCGATTTGTTTGACCGATTGTCTGACTGGGTTTGTCTGTCTGTTTTTTCAGTCACTATGTCTGTTACTACTTACTGTAGGCTTTTCTCTTTTTTCTATCTCCTATTTCTCTATGTCAATAAAGTAAATATACCCTGATCGATACTTACACTTCTTTTGGTCTCTTGTGCTTCTTTTGGCCCCTTCAACTCTTTTCTCCTGTCCTTCAGTTGATGGGGTCAGGAAGAATGCCAACGAGAGGAAAGAGAAAAGGGGAAAAAAGGAAAAGACGGAAAAAGAAAAAAGTAAGGAGAAAGTGCAATAGTCGATGATAAACTCTATTTTCTAAGTTCTATATACATATATAAATTCGAGGAAGTATTGATAATGTATCTGCACTTGTTCCTGATTTACGGAGAAATAATTTTCCAACATTTTTTAAAAAGAAATTATATGCATTATTTGAATTTAGTTTTTCTATTGATAAATTTAATTTAAAATATGATAAAAATCGTAAGTCTTTGCTTTACTGGTGTTTTGCGAATGTATCTCGAGTTTGAAGTACGCATAAAAATCTGAATTTTAACCTTTTCCCAAATAAAGTACTGGCTTATTGACGTCCTGTATTTTAATAACTGACAAGGATAATAAAATTTGAACTTTTTATTTGAAACTATTTTATTCCATTTAAAGAAGATTCCATGTTAGAAATGTTGTATGATGAAAATTCTGGTCTTTAAATATGAATGGCCAGGGAAAAATAAGGGAATGTTTACAATTAAGTTTGCGTCGACCCTTTATTATAATATTCTTAATAGTAGTGTATTTGATTTGTATTTTTTGCAGTTGCTTCTTTCTTTCGATTATGTTTTTAGTTAAACATTTTATTATTTGGGTGAAAATTCAACAATTTTGTTAAAAAGTAATTTCTTGATAAAATGCTACTGCTTGGTTGACAATTAATCTTATGTCGTTGAAAATTCAACTATTTTCTTGAAAATTCGCCTTTTTTGGTTGAATTCAATTATTGTAGATTTAAAATTAAAATCTTTTTTTGGTTGGAATAGGTTGGGATATCTACTTTTACATTATTCTTTGAAAATGTATATTTTTGCTAGAAAATTGAACTGCTTGTTTGTTGGTGGAAACACTTTGTTCCAACATCATTTTTGTGTTCCAGATTTATTATGTTAGTGGGAATTTCATCTCTGGTTAAAAATTCTGTTTTTTTGTTTGTTTAGAATTAATTTTTTTGACCAAAAACTTAACTGTTGCAGTTAAATATTAATAATTTTAGATAAAAATGTATATATTGTGTGGTAAATGTTTGAAGTATTTTGTTGAACATTATTTTCTTTAATTAAAAATTAAACTACTTGGTTAAAAGTTTATATGCTTTGTTAATTTTTTTTAGTTAAAGAATATTCTTTTTTGGTATAGAAAATTAATCTTCTTGGTTTGAAATTTCCTCTTTTTTGTTAAAAATCTAACTGTTGGGTTGCAAATGTATATTTTGTAGTTGAAAATTCAACTGTTGTACAGAAAATTCATCTTTTGACTTGAAAGTTTACTCCAAATTGTAACTTTTCCATGTTTTGTTGAAAATTCAACTGTCTTCTAAAAAAAGCGTCTATTTGGGTTAAGAATTCAATTATTTTTAGTTCAATATTAATCTTCGTATGTAGAAACATCAACTAATTATTTGAAAATTCCAGTATTTTGTCAATGTCATCTTTTTTTGGTCGAAAATTTAACTGATTTATTAAACATTCGTCAATCTGAACAGAGACAGACATGATGAAGAGAGATATTTTGGATTCCAATCGTGTACAAACCTGCAAATTTTGCCGGCGTTTCGTGAACATTGCAGTTCACTTTTTGTGAAGTGAAGTCTTGAAGAAGTGAACTGCAATGTTCACGAAACGTTGGCAAAATTCGTAGTTTTTTACACGATTTGGAACCGAAATATCTCTTTATATCAAAATGAATCATCGTGAAAGCATTAAATCTATCATTAGAGACAGAAATGTCGTAACTTTTAGATTGGAAGTTCATCTTTTTTGTCGAAAATACAACTGCCTTCTACAATATTTAATTATTCGGTCAAAAACGCAATAGTTGCATTTTCTACCAAATTGCTGGAATCTCAAGTTAAAAATATAATTTTGTACGAGAAATTATACATGGAAAAATCTAAAAATACCTGGGAGAAATCCTGGAATTCTCAGGGAATTTTTTTCCAGGATTTTGTAGACATTCTGAAATTTTATAAAATACCCTTATAATCAAAATTGAATAAGTATGTAAGTTAAGATAAGGAATAATTTAGAATTAATTTTGGAAACTATTGGTCAGTTTGATAAAACTATTTTCTTTTCTGTTACAGTTGCACTGTTGTGCTTTTCAATCCACGGAAAAACACGCAAACACACGTACTGAACGGATGTCGGAAGACAGTGACATCCCTCGCGCTCTCGGGGGATGGCAGACTTCTGGCAACCGGCGAATGCGGACACATGCCCAATGTTCGCGTTTGGGACATTTCAGATTCAAGCAATGCCGTGCAAATCGCGGAATTTTCTGGCCACAAGTATGGCATCAATTGCGTGGTAAGTGTGCCTGTCTGTGATTCGACAAAGTCAATTGTTCCCGAGGCCAGGTGTACCGTTAAATCTCCAAAGACCAAAGATCCAAGTCTCCGCGTGCCATCGTGACCGACTTATTCCGCTAAATTGTTTCTTACAATTTTAAAGGAAACACCAGACCGAAAAATCACGGAATTTTAATCAGACACTCAGCCATTATGACTCGCTTTATTTTCAATTTGGAACGTCCTCAAATGGATACTCGCTCCTCTTGGAATTATTCGCCATTCATCCGAGTGACTCAATTTCATTCAGAAAAATTCATATTGAATTCCTGCTTCGGCCTTGGGATAATTTTTTAATATATTCACACAAGGCTCGGATCGTGCCACTTTTTCGACTCTCGTCCGTTTTTCTAAGAAGTTCAATATATATATATATATATATACGTAGTTTAAAGTTTAATTACATTAACAAATTTTAAATTGAAATTTAAAACTAAAAAAAACAATACTGTTTTAATTAAAGACATTACAAATTGAATAATTCATTATGAAAACTTTATACTTGCAAGTTTTTAACTAATAGCTTTTGAAGTTGAATAATTATTTCTAATTTCTTGAAAGCATGTTCTACGTTTTATTTTTTCTTCAGATTTCAAGCCAATAACAGTTGAACATTTTCAAGTAGAAAGTGTTCAAAATAAATTAATTTAAAACCTCCATTGCAGTCTTCATACTCAGTGCCCATTACCTCTTTTTCAAGAATTTCTCTGTTTTCGAGAAACTTCTCCATTTTCTCGTGTTCGCGCTCAAGTGCGAACTAAATATATAGAATCGAATAAGAAAACCCAGCTATTTTTTGTTAAAAGTTCATTCTTTTTGGTTCAAAATTCGATTGTTTGAATATGCACCTTTTTTCGTCGAAAATTAAATTGTGTTGTTTATATATTAAAAAATTACTTTTTATTCTGTAAATAATCGTTTTGGGGTAAAAATGCTGCTGTATTCTAAAAGACTTGTCTTTTTCCATTGAAAATTCCACCGTTTGGTTCAATATTTATCTATTTTGATTAACATTTGCCTCTTTTGTTTGAAAGTATTTGGTTGAAAATGCAACTGTTTGGTTACAGATTATTATTATCCGAAGCAGATACAAGCGTCTCATCCGGCAGATTTGGTTTTCCGAACTGTCGGCGAGGAACAAAGTATCTGCAAAGAACATGCTTGCCGTCCCGGTAGTACTCTCTTAATTTGGAGTAGTTCCATGGACGAAGGAAGAGCTCGGATCCCTTGACATCGGGACAAGAAAGGTTATGCGCACGAACAAAAGCATGCATTTTAAGTCTTCTGTTCCGCGACTGTACATCGCACGCCGTCAAGGTGGTCGCGGAATATTGAGTCCCGAATGTCTTAAGAACAGGATTATTCTGAGTACAGCGCATAGAGTCGCAAATGGAAGAGACCCACTTCTTAAAATGATCAGGAAGCACGAAGAAGTGGGCAAAGAAGCGTTTCTGTACAAAGCAGCAGAGGAGGCTGCTGAAACACTCGGACTTAACTTCAGTATTAGGGGTGAGCAAAATGCATCAAATCTTATCTATCTCGAGTACTCACTCCTGAAAGCCCGGATTAAGAAAGCAGAAGAGAAAAATTTTTGCGTGAACAACTCCTCGATAAGAGGATGCACGGTATCTTCCACAGAAATGTGGAAGATCAGTCAATGTCGTGTGAGCTAACGTTTGCTTTCCTTAAATCGACCGGATTGAAGTCTGGTACGGAAGGTTTCATTTTTGCATGGCAAGACGGTGTCATTTCCACCTTAACATACCGTCGCCACATTTTGGCCAACACATTCCTGATGATAACTTCAGGGCGTGCCATGCATACCCCGAGCATTTAGCTCAGATACTATCTAGTTGTCCAACTCACGCGGGAATGACCTACATTCAAAGACACAATGCGGCACTAAGAGTGCTTTATTACCATTTCTGTCGTTCGTACGGCATTAACCGTAGGAAGTGCCGCATATACTGGAACTTTATATTCTCGACAATTGTTTCTGTTGCTCACTCGAGGCCTGACATGGTTCTTCTTGACTTCGAGAAGCGAACCA
>NC_046663.1:105975436-105989870 GCF_010883055.1 Belonocnema kinseyi | reverse complement strand
CCGCGATTTCGCTGGAAGCGGGTGCAATTTTTCAGATTAGCACCCGCTCCCGGCGAAATCCTGCGGTTGTCCTTATGATAAATTTTTAATTATATATATATAATGTTTAAATTCGTCTTTTTGTCTTGAAAATTAACTATTTGGTTCAAAATGCAACTATTTTTGGTTGATGTTTAATCTCTTTTATTCAAAACTTTAACCTATTTGGTTGAAAATAAACTTCATTTTTTGAAAAGTCGACGGTCTTCTAAAAATTGATTTTTTTAGCAGGAAAATTGAACTGTATCCAGTTAAATATTGATCTCTTTTCTTAAAAATTTGTCTCTTCTTATTAAAATTCTAACCATGTGGTTGTAAATTCAACTTTTTGGTTAAAAAATCATATTTTTTTATTACAAACGTTATATTGTTTGAAAAATTAACTTCTTAGGCCGATAATTCAAATGCCTTCTAAAAAATTGACTTTTAGGCTTGAAAATTCAACTACTACTTGTTTAAAAATGCAATTGTTCTTTGTTGAGGGGTAATCTCTTTTATTTGAAAATAGGGCCATTTGTTTGAAAATATAATTCTTTTTTTCGAAAGTCTTACTTTTTGGTTAAAAATTCGACTGTTTTGTTAAACATCCATCTTCTTATATAGGAAATAATTCTTACTTATAAATTGAAAATTGATATTTTATAATGGAAAAGCTTTCTTTTTTTTTAAGAATTCATCTTTCTCAGTTTAAAATTAAATTTGTTCATGAAAATTCGTCCCCTTTGAATGAAACTTTAACTATTTACTTGTAAATTCAACTATCCAGTTGAAAATTCATCGCTCTTTCTTCAAAATTCTCTTATTTGTTGAAAATCAAACTTTTTACGTCGAATATTCAACATTCTTTTAAAAAATTCGTCTTCTTGGCTTGAAAATTCTAACTTTTGGTTGAAAATTCATCTTTACAGGTTTTGAATTTAACGGTTCGGCTAAAAAATCAATTACTTTGTTAAAAATTCATCTTTTAGTTGAAAATTATTTAGTTGAAAATATATTTATTATATTTAAATCTATATACTTCAATATATTTCTACTCGATATCTTAGGAATTTAAGTCGTTTTATATTGAATTCAATATTTGATATATATTGATTTTATTTAAAAGAATTCATTCTCCTATTTTATTGAAACATTACCCTATTTCCCTTGGTTTCAGAGCATTTTTGGCTGTGAAGTCTGAATGATTAAGCAATAAAAAATATCATATTCAAATTTATACTGTTTTAAATTTAAAACCTTCATTGTTGATCAATTTAAAAGTTTTACAATATCCAAACAGAATATTCCTTGAAGTTAAAATATTAATGCAATTCACAAACTTCTCTTATTTGTAAAAAATTGAAGTCGACAAGTTTTACAGTTCAAGCTGAACGACTAATATTAAAAAATTGTTCTGACTTTAAAGTTTATTTCGATTGTGTAAAGAATATTCGAAAACCAATGAGAATTGTGTGCTTTATATTCCAAAACAAATAAACTTATTATTTGAGTCATTTAGTGTCTGCTCCTGCATTTTTTTATTTTTATGGCATTTGATGCGACTTTTTTTCGTAAACCTAGAAGGAAGAATATTGAGCAATATGAATTTTTAGCTATTTAATTTAGGGGAAAGAAATCGTAACACTTTAAAGCTTCCTCCGAAGCGATTTTTTCTTTTAAGGTTCAGAAATTAATTTTTTTAAATATCAATTTCAAATTCGTTTGCGGTGATTATGAATTTGATGACTTAATTTTGACTTTTGAAATCTTAAAGGCTTTTTAATTTGTGAACCTCAAGCTCGAAAGTATTACAACCCTATAATTCTTCAAGACCAGACTTTTTTTTAATTCGGACGATTTTAATTTGAAGTTATTTTGATAACACACTTTAATCTTTGAAGTTTGGGATTCTTTCTCAACTTTAAAAGCATAAAGGAAAATCGATTTTTTTAGATTAAACTCTCAAAAAAACTTTCTTTTATTGTCTAAAATGTTATTTTTGGTCCTTACGGAGTTGTCGTCCTTATGTTTTCCATTGCCGTTTGTTCTAAACATTGAAAATAATTTCATTTAGCAAAATCACTGAATAAATCGACTTTCGCGCTACATCCCCATAAGTGCAAATAACAAGTCTCACAATCAGATCGCGGGCCTGTACTCGTAGAATCTAGCCAAGAATTTAGTTGCTCAACGCTGGAGCGGTTCTTGAAATCTTGACCTTAAATGTACACACGCCTCGTTTGCCAATGAGTGCGCGTAGGTATAAAATACATACGAGAAATAAATAATCCATTCGTACCCTTTTAGAGCGTTATTTGCAATCGTTTCATTTCAAAATCTTCTCTTAACTGGAGAAATGATTGAGGAATAATTATACCAGAATTCACCAACTATGCAATTTGACGATGTCTCCGGCGTTTCAGAACCCACCGAAATTGAAGAAAGAGTGAAAGTAGAACGGTCCACCTTTTATTTTTTACAAATTGTTTTAGTTAGCTTGCGTGAAAATAAGTAGATAAAAATTAAGCAACTCTTTGTGGACAATTTGCAAGAAGAGAAATTTAATAAAATAGCGAAAAAATTTAAGAGTTCTTGGTCGTAAGTATACAAATTGAATAGGTCGGACGGTTATTGCTGATTTTATGATGTTCTTTTAAAAATTCTACCAAATTTAGAATTTTTAACAAAATTGGTCTAATTTAAATTAGAATTTCTTCGTTTTCGATTTTTGGTCTTTTAAAATACCTAGGAAGTTTTAAAAATCTACCTTTTTTGAAAATATGTTTATAAAATCATGTTTAAAAAAAAATTAAATTGGGTAGGTAGTTTAATTAGAAAACTTATGTATGAAATGCTTTTGTTTATATATAAGTGTTAAATCTTCCAAATTGCAGAATTTCAAAATTATTCAAATTTGTCAAGCCTGAAGGCTTTCAAATTAATGGTTTCTAAATTGGAAGGATTTCAAACTCGAATCCAATTCAAATTATTTACTATCCCGCCTTTTCGAAAATTAATTAATAAAATACATATTTCTCAATATGACAATTCCTACAAGTTCGGTTACTGTGAAGTATATATTTAGATTCTTCCGAACTCAAATATTTATTCTCGTTTCGCGTTACCAAATTAGATACATTTTTTGAAATTCAAAAGTTTTTTAAATAAAAGTCTTTCGCATTTGAACGCTCCAAAATTCAAATTTCAGATTCAAAATTCAGATTTCATTTTTCATAATCATTAAATTAAAGATTTAAAATAATTCTAAGTAAAAAGATAAAACCACCAATGTAAGTTCTCACAGTCTGAGTGTTTGCAGAATGCTGTAACGTGACGCCTTTCTCAAAGCTTCGAATTGACATTCAAGCCTCGTTTCGTGCACCGTACGGATGAACATTAAGAACGAGAATTATGATTCTTGTAGCATAACGGAGTTCTATGTACATACAATCCCTTCGGACCACATTCAGAGATAACTCTTGTGTCTACGAATCAGATAACTTCATTTTTAGTCATTATGTTACCTTTACAAATATTCTTCAAATTCAGTTTCCATGGATCCCAGAGGAGTCTTATAATAATTTCCAATTCTGAAGCGAAATACTTATATGGTATTTTTCAGCTTTTTCAGAAGTAAAGGATTTCTAGAATATATTAATTTAGAAGATATATTTGATTTGTCATTCCTGAACTAAAATTAGAACCCACTGCAGATTCAAGATTGAACGATTGAATAATAATTAACTACATATCCATGTGCAAATTAACGTCTACCTTGATTTGTAGTTTGTAGAATATAATTATTTAATAATTAATTTGAAATAATGAAGCTTTAATTCATATTCGCAGTTCCGTGTTTCCCCTATTAATAAAAAGTAACTATCGATCTTGAAACAAGTGAAATTGATTATTGATAGGCATTTGAATTTCTAATAATTAAGCTTCCTTGAGTGATGAAACATTAAAATAAAGTTATATAAATTATATTAAGTATGATGAATTTTCAAATCGTGATTTTTTAATTAAAGTTTGAGAAATTTTTAAAAGTCGAGTAATATTCTTATAAAAACTTCAACTGTAAAATCGATTAATTTACAGTACAGTCAAGACTGAATAAAAACTAATAATTTGTTGTTTTTTTCGTTCTAGGCATTTTCGCCAAGCAACAAATACGTCGTTTCCGTTGGTTCGCAGCATGACATGATAGTCAACGTTTGGGACTGGAGAAACAATGTAAAGGTGGCATCGAACAAAGTTTCGAGCAAAGTTAAGGCTGTGTGTTTTGCTGAAAATGGCAATTACTTTGTCACTGTGGGAAACAGACACGTCAAATTTTGGTACCTGGAATATTCGCGTAGTGCTAAGGTAAAACTGATTTCTCTATTTCATTGTTCTACGAATCTCAAGCAATTATTTTGTTCATTATTAAAAAGAAAAATATGATTCAACTCGTATATTTTCAGCACTGAAAATTTGAACTCAATCCTCGATTCTGAACTGAAGTATTTCTTGAAATCTGAACAATCTCCACTGGAGAGGTTTACTCCTTTTGCTCTTAATTATCAGTTTTTAGAACCTGCGAATTGGATTACGAATCTGCAAGCACTCGTTAAAATCAAAAGCCTCACGAATTTAGTCGCCAGAGGTTTATGTCTTGAGGGAGGGAAATTTCCAGGATGAGCTCATTTTCTAAAAAATCTATTCTATTTTTCAGTTTGAAGAAATCAGGGCATTCTAAATATGATAATTTCTAAATAGAACTGTATGAAATTTTAAGGCATTCAAATTGAAATTCTTTTAAATTTCAGATATTTAAATTGAAGCGTTTCCAAGTCTGATCATTTCAAAATCAAGTTACCAAATTAGGACATCTCGAATTGCAAATTGTTTTATATTTGCACGTAACGAACTTGGACATTTCTCAATTCCAATTTATTCAAGTTTAGCCATTTTTTGAATAATTTTGATAAATTTAAAATTTTTCAACTTGAACTTATTAATTTCTGGACTTTTAAAAATTTTAGAAACTTTCAGTAGCGTCCGTTTCTGAATAGATTTTTGGTAAATGATGTTGTTCTCATTTTTAAAGCTGCAGCCCTTAAAATTGAATAATTTCTAAACATAATTCACCTTTCTCACCATAGATTTTCCAGACTTATGATGTTGGTCAGTTTAAAATATTTAAAATATTTTACTCTTCTAAATTTAAATGTTGCAATTTTTTTCAAATTCATATGCTTTAAGTTTTCAATTTATTCGAATTTGAACGCAATGATATTCTAAATTTTTAACTATTGTTTCTCTTAATGTTTGACATTTGAAATTTGCAATGTTTTCTTATTTAAATGTGCCCGCTTCGACATATGGAATTTTTTTCGGGACCTTCTACTTTAGTCTCTTCTGAAATTATTTTTGAATTAATTTATTTTCAAATTAAAATTCTTTCGAATATTCGACTCTTCGAAATTTAAAGACGTCCCGGTTTTATTCGTTCCTATCAATTATTGCCAAATTTAGATGTTTCAAATCATAATTTTTTTTCAACGTTGCTAAATGGTGTTGTTTCGAAATTCTATTTCCTTTAATTGTGAATTTTGGATTTTTTCTTCCACGAATCCCTTTCGATACAATTCAACGCTTTTTGAATTTTTTAATCTATAAAATTTTAAATCTTTAATATTCAAGTGTAGAAAAATAAATTTTGGACACCATAAAATCTGAACGCTTTAAGTTTTCAAGTAAATTTAAATGGTGTGTGCTTTAAAATCTGGATTATTTAAATGTTAAAACGTTAAACTCTTTTTAATTCGAAATGTTTACGATTAAAACTTTTCTAAATTTATTAGAAAATTTAATTTCTTTCATATCGAATTATTCCGAATTTTGGGCTTTCTTTTAAATTTCTCATTTCAAGATCTTTTAGGTTTTGATGTTTGTAAATTAAAACTTCATAAAGCAAAGAATTTTAATATTTATAAAAATGAATTTGTGGTTGATTCTGAACCAATCTATTTAGATTATTATATTTTCCAAATGGGAAAGAAACAATTCAAAAACTTATGCATCATTTAAAAGACTCTTGAAATATTGATAAGCGAACCCTGGAGATTGGAACGAATCACGAGTTTAGGGTCTTAATTTAAAAAAATTCAAGACTGAAATGAAATCTACTTTCTTATGAACAAATTTCTGCAACGAAATCAGAGCATGAAAAAGATTCTCCTTTGAAAATTAGATTTCCAAACTATCTCCATTTCGGCTCATTAGAGACATATACATAACAAAGGAAAACAGAGGAAGAAAAAGGAAAATGGTAACCAAAACCAACAGCTCAATTTTTCTTTATTCTTTCTCTATCTTTTTCGGACTACATGCGGGAACTAAAATGTTTTAAGGCCTATTTGATCTCCTCATCAGGGATTATTTATAGGAAAACTACAAGGTTTGATTAATAGAATCGTATGGTAATTAAAACTCACATAATGCCTGCAAATAAAACTGTAGACATTTTTACAAAAATTTACTTTATCTAATTTTGCATTCATTAGTGAAAAATTGATAAATGTATAAACATGATTTTTTTAACAAGAATAAAGAAACAATCGTAACAAAAATTAGCTGATCTCAATTTTGATTTTGTTAATAAAATAAACCTTCCTGATATTTGTAACCGGTTCTTCAATAACATCAGTTACATTTTCCCATTGCAATCAATTTCATTGAAATTTATCATTAAAAAGAAAGCGATCTATTTAAATAAATATTAAGAATTAAAAATGCTAAAAGATTAAATCCCTGTGTATACGTGTACACATTATAATCCAATATTTTCTCCACAGTGTTCACGACAGTAATCAAATTTCTGTTAAAAGTCACAATCACAGTTTAACATTAAAGAAGTTTTATTTTGACGTATGTATAATCAATAATTGAAAGTCAAACTATTAGAAAGATCATTCTTAAAATTTCTAAAGAAAAATTAACCTCCCCGAGAACACTTTTTAAAATCTTTTTTTATTTTACTTATTTATTTTTTTAAACACATAAAGAAAATACCACTATCGAAGTATGCGAGTTGCAGTATTTAAAGAAACGACGCCAAATAACAGTGATTTCTAACATCTTCCTCAGATTACCTTTTTTGTATAGGTAACGCGGGTGTCATTTTTTTATAATCCAGTTTTCGTACAACCATATGAAAAACTTATTTTTTATAAGTATCCAGTTGAAATTTTAATAAAATGATTTGTAAATTTCAAAATTATGTAACATCCCATTGGCAACCTTATTTTTTTATAAGTACCAGGATGGCATTTTAAATCAATTATAACATACATTACGCGTGATATAAAATACGTACATTTTAGAAACCTGCCAATATGTAAATTATGAAGCTTGAGGAAAATAGATCATAGGGCCCAGATCAAAAAATTTGTTGTTGATTCTGAACCTACCTATTTAGATTATTATATTTTCCAAATAAGAAAAGAAACGATCCAAAAATTATACATTTCTAGAATTGCTAATATTTAAAACATTCTTTTTACAAACATTTTAATCAAAATAATTCTTTCAAGAAATTGAGGTAAAAATTATTTGACCTCAATTAAAAGAACTCTTGAAATATTCATACGCAAACCCTGCAGATAGAAACGAATCATGAGTATGGTTTTCGATAGTGGTATTTTCTTTCTGTGTTATAACAAATAAAAAAATGAAATAAAAAATTTAAAAAGAAAAAGTGTTCACCGGGAGGTTCAATTTTTTGTCTTTTTGAGAAATTTCCACAATTATCTTTCAAACATTAATCATTCAATTTTGAATTTTTTAATATACATCAAAATAAACCTTCCTTAATTTAAGATTGTAATTGTTGATTTTTTTAACAAAAATTTGATTAGTGTCGAGATTAGTGTAGAAAAAATATTGGATTATAATGTATACATTTATGCATAGGGAGTTAATATTTTACAATTTTTAATTCCCAATATTTATTTAAATATATCTTTTTTTTGAAAATTATGAATTTCAACGAACTTAATTGAAACGGGGAAATGTAAATTAGGCAAAGTAACTTTTTGTGAAAATATTTATAGTTTTATACACAGGTATTGTATAATTTTGAATTAGCATAAGAATCTGTCAATCAAATCTTGTAGTTTTCCTATAAATAATCCCTGATAAGGAGATCTAAGTAGGTCTTTAAACATGTTGATTCGCCGGTAGTGTAAAAAAGACGGAGAAAGAATAACGAAAAAGTGCGATTTTGGTTTTGTTTGACTTTTTCGTTTTTCTCCCTCTTATTTCCTTTTTATGTATTTTTCTCTAATGAGCCGAAAAGGAGGTAGTTTGGAAATATGATTTGAATTGTGAATCTTTTCATGCTCTAATTGCATTACATACGATTATTTATAAGAAAGTAGATTTCATTTCGATCTTTAAAAAATAATAATAAAAATGAAAGTCCACAAAGTTGTTTCGCTTGATAAAAGGAAATTCCCCAGTCTCCTAGTTTTTAGAAAAGACATTTCTATTTTCCAGTACAAGGAACCAGTGCCTTTGATGGGACGTTCTGCCATACTAGGGGAGCAAAGGAACAACGATTTCGTTGACGTTGCCTGCGGCAGAGGAGAAATGGCAGATTCCACATACGCAATCACGAAAACGGGCCTCTTGTGTGAATTTAACAATAGACGACTACTTGATAAATGGGTCGAGTTACGGGTAAGTGATGCATAGATGCGATGCACTTTGTGTTTCGCGAATTACCCGCACACGCCAATCTTAAGTGCTCTCAATGATAATGTCGAGTTACGACGTATGAGAGCAATTAGCTTGATTGAAAACTCTATTAACTGCTTGCACTTTCTTTCCAGACAACCAGTGCCAATTGCATGTCGGTCGGAGACAAATATATTTTTATCGGATGTGCCGAAGGAATTGTCAGGTGTTTTAGTCCCTCGAATCTTGAATTCATCACCACGTTACCCAGAACCCATTATTTGGGGGTTGACGTGGCGCATGGATTGTCCATTAGGTGAGTTTTTAAATTAAAATAAGGATCAGTGTTAAATTCAAAGGAGTTTTATTTGCTTCTAAATCTTCGCTTCAATCTTTCCAGATGGTTCCAAATTATAATTGTATCTAATTTTATGTTTTTAAAGTTGTATTTTTAAAAATTAGGTTTTTACCATTTATTTAATCCGGTATATCTCGTTTGCAGCGGCTTAAATTCAAAAGTTTAAAAAATATTTCAAGATTTTTATTTTTCTCAATTTGGATTCTTTGGCATCTGAAAACTTTCTGAATTGTTTTTAAATGTTAGGCGTTTTTCATTTTGATAACTTCAAAATTTACTTGATTTTCAATTCAATGTTTCGAAGATCAAATCTTTTAAGGACGCTTCTACATCTAATTTTCTGAAATTACGGAATTTCCTGAGTGATTTTAAATGTAGGTACTTTAAATTTTATGATTTTAAAAATCAAGGAGTTTTCATTTCTAAAGTTTCTGCATTCGGATACTTTAACACCTGCAAAAGAAAGTTTTAATTTTTATACTTTAACACTTGGAAAAGAGAGTTGTAATTGAAAAATATTCTAAATTTTAATACTTAAACATCTAGAAAAAGGAGTTTAAAATGAAAAATTTTCTAAATTTGTATATCTACTTTAATATTTGAAGGTTTTCTTATTTAGGCGCTTTTAAAATGAATAGTTTTGCTGTTTAAAGTTTAAGGATTTAATTGTAATCTTGCAGATTTGAATGATAGCACTAGAAAACTTATTTATTGACGAACTATAATTTGAAGCTTTCTTATGTTGACGACATTTAAACTTTGAAAAAATCAAACTTAAATGCTTTAAATTTGGAAAATCTTCCAAATTATACATTTCAAATTTTTGAAGCATTAAAACTAAGATGCTTTAAATTTTGGAAAGGTTGAAATTTAAAGTCTCCATTTTTTGGAAACTATTGTAATTTACAAAAGTCACTTGCGATAAGTTTACATTTTAGGACCTTTCATACTTCTACGATTTAAATTCAGAAAGGTTTCTGGTTAAGTGTTTTCATAAATATATGTGAACTTCAATTTTGAAAAAAAAAATCAAAAAAATAGTCTTTAAACTTTAAAACCCTGGATTGTAATTATTAACACAAAATGTTCTACATTTTTCAAGTTGTTAAATTTAAAGAATCTTTAACTTTTGAAGAAAATTCAAGCTAAACATGAAAAATTTTGGAAAGAATAACTTTGAACGAATTGCTAAATTTGGAAGTCTGAAATTAAAAATATTCTCCAGAGCCATTCAGATTAAATAGACGGATCTACTTTTTTGAGTAAATAAAAATACTAATTAAATTATTTACTTCTAGTCACATGTCCCAGCATCCGCCAAACGCGAGGTACCCAGATGCGATAGCCTTGGCGTTTGACGAGAAAAACAACAAGCTTACTTGCGTCTACAACGATCACAGTCTCTACGTTTGGGATGTCCGAGATATTAGGAGGGTGGGAAAATCCCATTCTTTTCTCTATCATTCGGCCTGCATCTGGGGCGTGGAAATGTATCCCACAGGACCCGAATCTATCGGTGCCATGCCAGCCAATAGTTTTATCACATGCTCTAGTGACGATACAATTCGCGTATGGAACATGGAGAAAGAACTTTCCACAAACGACACATTGTACAAAAGAAATATATATAGCAACGTATGTATCAAATACTAAATTCATCCGCATTTTTTTTTGTGGTGCGTCATAAGATTACCATTGGTCTTTCTTTAATTTTTCTCACCATTATATTTTCTTTGCAGGAATTATTAAAAGTTTTATACGTAGATCCTGAATTAACATATTTAAAAGATCTGGACTTGGCTGCAGCCGGTTCGACGGAGAAAAACGACGCTTCTTACGACGGCCGAAACGGCGTTAGGTCTATAAGGGTGAGCCCTGATGGAAAACAGTTAGCTTCAGGGGACAGGTAATTATATCATTTATTTATATATTTAATTAATAAAGTATGTGAAATTTGGAAAGAAAAATAATGGACACATTTCACTTTTCATTTCTTTTCTAGATCTGGTAACATTAGGGTGCATGATGTCACAACTTTAGAAGAAAAATGTCTAATAGAAGCTCACGATGCGGAAGTCTTGTGCCTGGAGTACTCGAAATACACGCGCTATTCTCTAGACATGCCGAGGCTTCTAGCGAGCGCGTCGCGAGATCGGCTTATTCATGTTTTTAATGTCGATCAAGGATACAACTTTTTACAAACGCTTGATGACCACAGTTCGTCGATCACGGCAGTGCGATTCTTCAATCAGACGAATCAGAGTAACCAGCTTCAGATGGTGTCCTGTGGCGCTGATAAGAGCATCATTTTCCGACAACTTCAAGGGGTAATTTTTTCATAATATTAAAATATACACTTAAGGGTGTTAATTCTCATTCTTGGCGGTTTTTTATTTAAATATCTGGTAAAAATATAGAATTAGACGTAAATATTTACATAAACTTCCATGTTAAAACCATATATAGACTCATGAATTGATCCCAGGCCACCGGCTTTCCGCACTATTGATACTTTTTCGATAGATTGCACTGTTTTGATAAAAATTACACCAAGTATACTTTTTTCTCATAATTGTCCACTAATGCCACTATTTTTTTACTTTTCCTCGAACAAATATTTTTGAACACACCGAAAAATTTTCTCAATGGGTGATTAGGGGTCGTGCGTAAATGGCGTAAAGTTTTTTTTCTGAAATTTTGAACTATGTACACCTCTTTATTAGGGTCCGCAAATTATTTTCATTTTAAAACAGAAACAGTAGAATTGGACCAAAAATGATGAATTTCCAACAAAGTACATAAAATTTCAAACAAATAGTTAAATTTTCAATTAAATAGTTTGAGCAATGGATGTTATGTTAGTCTAATTTTTATTTAATTATTTTTTAGTTTATATTTTTTCGTTTTTAAAAATGTTTCACAAAATGGTTGAATATTTAATTTAAAAAAGAAAAGTTTTTATCTAAAAATGGCGTAGTAAGATTTTGATTCAGGCGGATTAATGTTCAATAAAAGGAAACTAATTTTCTACAAAAAATTTTCATTTTGTACCCAAATGTTAAATTTTTAAGCCAAAAAGACGATTTTGTTTACAAATCAGTTGAATTTTTAATTCGAACATATGAACCAAAAATTGAATAGTAGACTTTTTGATCGAAAAGACTGAATCTTCAAACAAAAATAATTAAATTTCATTATTACATTCTATGAATTCGGTTCGCATTTAAGTAGAAAAACGAGTTAAAGAGGTAAATGAGAAAAAGATTGTGAAATCTGCGATAAATAAATAGGAATTTTGATCATTTTGGAAGTAAAGAATTATATTGTAAATAAACATTTAACTCTTTTTATAATAATTAAAAAGTATTAAGTTAGACAACTGGACATTTTGCTTAAAGAATAAAGGTCATTTCCATTGCACAGTTTTTGATTTTAGACCATACATTTTTAAATTCGGACTACACATAAGTTTAATACTTGAAAAATCTTATGACACAATTTTTTTCAAATTTGTGACACTATTTGCACTGTTCTTCATGTCTGAAGTTAGTTCGAGGTCATTTTTGTCTATTTCTGTCTATCTCTTACACCCCAGTGGGCACCAAATTTGGCAACGTCTTTATTACATGTTTACGACATCTTTACGACAACTTTAGTACATCCTATGTCCATGTCGTTAAGTCATCTTTATGATATCGTAAATATGTCGTAATATCTAACGATGTCTTTACGATATCGTAAAGACACTGTAACGGCATGGACATAGGATGTCGTAAAGTTGTCGTAAAGATGTCGTAACGATGTCGTAAAGACTTCGCCAAATTTTGTGCCCACTGGGACATTATTCGCAGTTAAAAATAACGTTTCAATTTTCGCGCTGAAGGTTTTAATTTTCCATGTGGATTTCCACGACGATATTTTCATCTAGTATACTTATTTTTATGTTTTTTAGACACCTGGAGGGTCACCGCAGTTTGCGAGAGGACAAAACGCACAAGGAAAGACGACGCTTTACGACATGGAAGTTGATTCTAGTCAAAAGCACGTTCTCACTGCCTGTCAGGATAGAAATATCAGGGTTTATAATGTAACCACTGGCAAACACAGTAAAACTTTCAAAGGCTCAGTTGGTGAAGATGGATCGCTCATCAAAGTTGTATTAGGTATGTAAATTTTAATTTATTTTTAACAATATTTCTTTACATGCAAAAGGGTTTCTAGCGAGTAAACTTTAATCTTTAAGAGAACATGAAGCTAATCAGACGCGGTGGAGCCTTTTTTCTAGAGTGGGGCTGGTGCATAGATTTATAATATTGAATGGTACAATTTGGACATAGTATAATAATATTATACTATGAAAAAATTGAACTTAAATAATAAATAATAAATCAACGAAAAATAATAAATACAGGTATCAAATTCATATTGCCAAAGAATTGACAAAGATTTCAAAGTTCGCACAAAGATTTCAAAGATTGCACAAAGATTTCAATGATTGCCCAAGATTTCGCAAACATTTCGGATAGATTTAAAAGATTTGACAAAGATTGCAATCATTTCTCAAAGATTTCATAAAGATTTTACAAAGATTTCAAATAATTTAGATAGATTTCAAATAACTCGCAAAGATTTCCCCAGAATTCGAAAACATTTTACAAACATTTCACAAAGATTTTAGTGATTTACCAAAGATTTCACAATGGTTTCAAATATTTTGCAGATTCCAGATAGATTTAAAAGATTTTACAAAGACTTCTATTATTTCACAAAGACTTCAAATATCTCGCAAAAGACTTTACAAAGATTTCAATGATTTCCCAAATATTTCAAATATTTCGCAAAGATTTTTAGAGAATCCACAAAGGTTTTACAAAGATTTCATAAAATTTTAATTAGATTTCAAAGATTTCACAATTATTTCAAATATTTTTCAAGGATTTCAGATGGATTTCACAAAGATTTTAGATAGATTTCAAACATTGAACAAAGATTTCCTAATGAATTCACAAAGCTTTCAAAGATTTCGGATATATTTAAAAGATTTCACAATGACTTCAATCATTTCTTAAATATTCCACAAAGATTTCTATAATTTCACAAATATTTCAATAATTTCATCAGTATTATCGAACATTAAAAAAATGTTTCGCAACGATTTTAAAAGATATGATTTATTTCCGAAAGATTAAAATAACTGCACAAATATTACCAAATATTTGAAATATTTTGCAAAGATTTGATAAAATTGCAATGATTTCCGAAAGATTTCAGATATTTTGCAAAGGTTTCGAACAGATTTAGAAGATTCCATCAATACTTTTACTATTTCACAAATAT
>NC_046663.1:105972710-105975336 GCF_010883055.1 Belonocnema kinseyi | reverse complement strand
ATTATTAGTTTATATTAGTTATATTATTTCACAAAGATTTCAGATGGATTTAAAAAACTGAACAAAAACTTCAAAGATTGCGAAAATTTTTTTTATGATTTTCCAAAGATTTCAATAATTTCACAAATATTACCAAATATGTCAAAAATATTTCAAATATGAACTGAACTGTTTTCAAAAAGATTTCAATTATTTCACAAAGAGATAAAGATTTAAATGACTTCTCAAAGATTTTACAAGGATTTCGAATATTTTGCAAAGCTTTCGGATAGATTTAAAACATTTCAGAAAGACTTCTATTATTTCGCAACTATTCTAGATAGATTTCATAGATTGAACATAGCAAGAAAAAATTGAAAGATTTCCAGGTCCGACGATCTGATGAATTTAATCATTCGATTTCAGAGGGGGGCATTGCCCCTTGTGCCCCCAAGGGCTCCAGCGCCTCTGAAGATAATAATTTACTTTAGCCTAAAGAATATTCATTGTGATTGCAGATGCCTCGGGAATCTATGTAGCTACCTCATGTACAGACAAAACGTTGTGCGTCTACGACTATTACAGTGGGGAGTGCATGGCAACCATGCTTGGCCACTCAGAATTGGTCACGGGACTGAGGTTTAGTCCAGATTGTCGTCACCTAGTTTCGGCAAGTGGCGATGGCTGCATATTTATTTGGAAAGTGCCACATGACATGGTTGTCACCATGCAAGCTCGACTCGCTCAACAAGCGATGCGTGCTGGAAAGTAAGTAAAATATTCCAATTACATGGCCTCACGCAGGTATATTCGATAAATATTGTGGAATATATTTTTGAATTTGAATTTTAAATATATATTGAGAATGGTTAAACTGCGATACACCACCTAATGAGAAAAATCCGAACTAGAAATAATAGGTACGATTTTAAAGATGCATTTTAATTCGTGTATAAAAGTGTTTTAACGTTTTTTTTTTGTGGAGTTTAAAGTATTTATTGGATAATAAAAATAAGTAATTATCGGAAACAAAGGGTTTTAGATTGAAATCACATATTATACAGTGAAAAACACATTTTTTGACAGAAATATTTGTCTAAAAAAACAATTATTGTACTATTTATTGTGATTTTCAATAGATTATAAACTTAAATGGACTTGTTCTGAAGAAAAAATGAACTCAAAGTAAAGTTTTATTAATATAAACATGAAATATTTACTTCGTAAAAATCTGATCTAAAAGTTAGGTTAGAATTCGTATTTAAATTCCGATTGTCTATTATTCATATTCTTTGCATAATTTGGATAAATTTTTTTGCTACATACATTAATGAAAGTTTTTTTAAAGCTTACAATGCATTGAAAGTTACATTTATTAATCGTGAAATAATGTTATTTTTTTTAAACCTATTTGACAAAAATGTGTTTTTCCATTGAATAATATGGAAATTCTTTCCTAAAATGTTTATTTTTGATGAAGATTTTTTTTAGTATTTAATTATTGTTTTATACTTCACAAAACAATTTTAAAAACACTTGTATGCAAAAATTAAAATACATCTTTAAAATTGTACCTACTATTCCTAGTTCCAGTTTTCGGCACCAGGTAGCGAAATGGTTGACCACCATTCCTAATAGGAAGTTTTACGTATTTTAAAATTATTTGAGTATATTTGAACATTCGGCAATATTTTCTTGCAGTTTCTTGAGTATTTAAAAAATGTTCACCTCAGTATTAGAGAATATGAGGGTCTGGATCGAATAACCGGTTATAAAATTATTTCGCCCAAAGACCCGCGCTTAAACGCAAGCTGTCAATGGCAATCTTTCCTGTAAAAAAACAATCGTATAAACCATTCTTTAATCCAGACCCTCAATTATATAAAATATTCCAAAGTTAAAGGGTCGTTTCAAAGACCGTTGTAAAAGGATAGATTTTGACTCACTGGAATCTATGTTCATATTATTAGTTTTTTTATGGTAAGGCTAAAATCATACGATTTTTAATTTGGCGTATAAATTTTAATGCTAGTTATGTGTTGGCAACTAGACAAGGAAGTTAACAATAATATATTTAATAATTATATTTAAAAATATTTATTTAAAGTGTACATTAATTATTATAAATAGGTATTCAAAATAGTTCTTCTAACAAATAACATACATTTTAAAAATTCAAATCATTCATATTCCTAAAACAATACGCTATTAGGCTATTTCAAATAATTAAATTAAAGTGCTAAAAATGTGAAGAAAAGACTTGTATATTACGATAAAGTGAATTGATTTTAAAAGGAAACTATTTGTCTTTAAGAGTGTTGGAACCAGGACCCAGCCTTAAGATTAAGTTGCCTTATTTTACTTCATAAATACTAGAATTACATCTTTTTTTTAGACAATTAGGGTTTATTATTACTGTTTTGAATCAAATTTGTTTTCGGTGTGAAAAATTGTCTGATTTGATTAATTTTGGTTTAAAACGTGTTTGTTTAATACTAACCTGAGCATGCGAAAAAATCGTTTTACATAAAAAATATTGAAATTAGCCAATTTTTTCACTTCGAATACCGATGTGATTAAAAACAGGAAAATAGGCCTGTTTGCAACGTCCGTAAATTCATCGGTTAATGATAAAACCTTACAAAAG
>NC_046663.1:105958441-105972610 GCF_010883055.1 Belonocnema kinseyi | reverse complement strand
ATGAATTTTAATTTCCCGCAGACAAAATTTGATAGAAGAAACTATAATAAAGTATGTTTAACCAGAGTGACTGTATGTCAGAGAAATCCTGTACATGGCGAAAAAAGTGAAGGATTTCGAAAAAGATCTTGCAAAAATCATTTTAAATTAAAAATTTTGGATTCTCTGTTTTGTTTATAAAAATTTTAAGTTGAAAATGTCCTAAAATTAAGATTTTGGTACTTGAATATTAAAGATCAGGGAAAATGAAAAATTGGTCAGAAAAAAATTACGGAATTTAAAAAATGAAGTTTTGCTTTTACCTTGACATAATATTCTTGTTAGTTAATTTATTTGCTTTGTATTCCTATTTCTATTCTTTTTTTTTACATTCGCTGTCCCCTAATTATTATATTTTTAGTTAATAATTTTATCATTTAGTAAAAAATTCAGCAATTTTGTTAAAAAGACGTCCTTTTTGGTTAAAAATGAACTTTTTGTTGAAAAATCAATTTGTTTTTTTTTAATTCGCCTTTTTGTTTATAAATCCATAAATTTTTGTTGAATTTTCATCTTTTTTGATAAAAATGCAACTGCCTGATTGAAACTTAGTATTCTTTGGATGATCATTCAATTATTTTGTTGAAAATTCGTATTTTTTCGTTGAAAGCTGATATACTTAGTGGAAGGTGTAACCACCATGCTAAAAAATATTTTTTTTTGTAGATTTCTAATTTTAATAAAAAATTGTTGTTGTTGAAAAATAATTTTTATTTACTCAGAATTTAACTATTCCAATTGAAGACTCATCATTTCAATTAAAAATTAATCCTTCTGTTTGAAGCTTTCACTATTTCGTTGAAAATCCCTCTTTTTTGGTTAAAAATTCAATTATTTAGTTGATATTTTAATTATTGTGTTAAAAATTCGTTTCTTTCGATTTGGTTGAAATACTAAGTGTTGTCGGTTTAAAATTTTAAGTCGAAAATTCAAGTATTTAGTTCAAAATTTCACTATTTTGCCAAAAAATTAATTATTTGGTTGAAAATGTGACGATTTTTTGTCGAAGTCAAATATTTTATGTTTAAAGATTTGACTTTTTGGTTTTATTGTTGATTTTATTGTTTTATTCTTTTTTTAAATATTAAAATTCTGGGTTTTCAAAAATAATGCTTAGTAAAAATGAAAAAATCCATTCATGAAATGGACCGCAGACGCCCTCATTATATTAAAGAAAATTAAAAAGAGGTAAAATAGACTTCCAAAATCCGATTTCAAAGCTACCGCTGACAAATTTTCGCATGAAAAAAAGTACCAGCATTAGCATCTATTTTAGTGAGACGAAATCTCTGTTCATAACACATTCTTTGAGTCGACGCTTCAGTTTTCTGGAATTTTCCTTCATAATTTTCTATTTCTAAACTCTCTGCATTTTGGAATTTTATACAATGTTCTGAACGTGACTAGAATTGTATTGAAGGTTCGTGACTTTTCTAGAATATTCCGGAATGTTTGAGATTATTATACAACTCTCCGGGAATTCTATAATTTTCTTAATTATATATGAGAATCTTTGAATGTTTTATTGTGGGAGTGTTTACTAACTTATCTACAATATTTATAGATACATGCTAAAATTTATGGAATCTACTAGACTTTTCTAAATTATTCTGAAATTTCACAATATTCGAGAATTGTATAGAATATTCTAGATGAGATTTTATTGAATATTTTTTGTTTATAAAATTGTCCTAATATTCTGAAATGTTTTGGACTTTTGTAGATTACTTTGGAAAGTGTTTTATCGTTCCGTTATTCTAGAGTATTTTATAATGTTCTAGAATATTCTACAATTTTTAATTTGAATATTTTAGATTTATACAAAACGTTCTACAATGACATGAAATTTTATAAAACATTTGTTTGTAGCGACGACAGCGCCACTACTTTAGAACTATTGGGTAGCAATTTGAATTATTTAATAAAAAGATAATAAAAACAAAGTAATTTGCAATTTCATATGAATTATATTCACTGATTGTTTCCTATTGATATTTCTCATTATTTCGAGTTACGCATTAGTTCACTTATCATAGGGCGCTTTTGTTTTTTAAATTCTCTACATATTTTCGAAAATATTTTTTTATAGCATTTTAGGACCGTTTAAATTATTTCTGATTTCTATAAGATTCTGAAAAAGAAACGAAAGAAACAGACAAACTTCATTACATTTCTATTAATCGAACAATTCTTTTAGGAGACCCGTTCAAGTCAACGGTGGGGGAGTGAGTCTTCAACTCGACAACGAGAACTTCGGTTCTCCACCTCCAGAATTCCTGGATCCAAATGCGAATCCTTCACCCCTAGGAGTGGGAATTGATTATCGATTCAGCGTCGGCCAGTTACCCCTTTGGGCCAAGAAACAGATAAATACAGCGAGCAACGATGATAGCACGTCAGTGAGCTCTGGCGCTAGATCTCTAGGCGTGGATCTTCCAAAAGGTCGCTGGGCCCAGAGGGTTCAACAGGGTGATGGGATAACTGTCAAGTCAGTCTACGACAACGACGAGATAATTCCGTTCCCGCCTCCTCGAGTTGGAATAGATTCAGATGGAGGTGGAGGAGGTGGTGGCTCCAAAGATAGCTCCATCGACAGCGGCACCGAAACGAAATGCAGCAGTGATTATCGCCGGGAAACGATGATCATCAAGAGGGTTGGTGCTCCTTTTCACTCGGATGTTACCTTCAGAAGTCACTGACTTTAGTGAATTTGATTTTCATTGAAGGATCCTAATTCTTCTGTTATTGTGATTTACGCTGATGTAGAAAAGCATTGATTAACTGAATTAATTTATTTGTAATATAGAGTTAGTTTCAATGTCGCGTCTTGCTTTTATGGTAGCTTCCGTTGTGTAAACGCTTTTGCTTCATTAAAATTCAGATTTTTATCTGAAAATTCACATATTTTGTGATCTCATTTTATTCTTAAGAAGCTTTAATTTTCGCTAACATTTCATTCACATTTTAGGAAGAGGAAGAAACTGTCTTTCAGTCATGTACGGAAAGTTACAGGGAATTGGCAGAAGATGCAAAACAGGTACTAACATCATTATAACACAGTAACTACATCTTGAATTCATTTTCACGCATGCATGATTAGTGGGCACGAGAATTTAGAATAAGAATTTGGTTTCAAGTGCATTTCTTATAGTTTAATGCAAGTTTGCGAAAAGCACTTGCGTCTGGAATGGACAAAGTAGAAGAGCTTTGTGAGATATTTTGCACACTTTGTATTTCGTCTATCTGCATTGTGAAGAGTTTGTGGAAATATCAAGAATTAATTCTGGGTTTTATATATGAGTGGAGTATATTTTGTTGTACAGGCTTCGTTTTATTCTACAGGCTTTATTTTGTTGTAAAAGGATCGTTTTCTGTTTATGAAACGGTCTTGGAGCTTGTCTTTTAGAAAAATTTCTTCTCTTTTCATTTTCAACGAATGTTTTGACCCAATTATGTAGGTGATGGGTGTTAACGTGACGAGATCGAGAGGTAGCAATATCACGGAAATAACTCGGCAATCAAGGAGTCGACAACATACCGATGATAGCAGCCTTGGCAGCTTCAAGTTCGAGGTAATTCTCAACCTGCCATCCCTACGTTGAATCTTTTTTCGATATTCAAAACCTTTCACCGAGAAAATAATGGTTTAAATTATGCGTTATATTTTGCATTCAATTTCGTAGAGAATTTGGCATAATACGTTTTATTATACCTCTAGACTCTAGACTGTCTCTAGATTATGTTAGAATTTAGAAACTCTTATTTTTGCTTGCATTTGTGTACCATTTCTTTTCGTTGCAAGCTCTTGTACAAGCCTTCGGGAAATCTTTGAAGTCTTTTTAATATCATTGAAATCTTTTGAAATCTGTTAAATATTCGGAAGTTGTTTTGTGGATTCATTCTGAAAAATGTATATCTTCCGAAATTGTTGTGCAATCTCCCGAAATTTTTGTAAATCCTTTGTAATATTTTTGAAATATTTGGAATTTTTGAAATCTTTGGAATCATTAGCAGATGTTTTTAAATCCTCGGATAGAAATGTATTTTACCAACCCTGTGCATCGACCGTATAGGTGTATGTAGTAGAAAAGTTTGAAAGTACATTTTTTTAATCCATCATAAACATAAAAAAAAACAAATTAGGCAACAAAATTGCACAAGGAGATTTAAAAATAATGATGTTAACTAAAAAACTGTTTTTTTTAAAACAGTTACTCAAGAAAATCAAGTTGTGAAAAATACTTGCACAAGAAGAGTTACAATAAGAGAAATATGTTTTCAAAGAACACTGTAAAGCGGTTCATTAAAGACAGATATATAATAATTGAAAAAAGATGCTGGTAGGGGGAACGAGACATCTAATCCATTATTATTTGTCCGTCTTTTTTATACTACATGGATCCAACATGTTTCGAGGCCTTTTAGGTTTCCACTTCAGGGAAATTTTAATAGGAAACTAATGGGGAATATTTGCTTGTTATACTCGTATTATATAAAAAACAGAATTGAATTTAAAGTTCATTATTAAGGAATTACTACCACTATTTACATTTTCATCCTTAATATTTCTGAGAATTAATTGTAAATTTTTTAAATTTCATTTAAAATCTCAATAAAGAATCTGGAGAGTTCATTTGACAATTAATCTGTTTGAAAAATCTCATGAAATCAAAATCAGGATAGCTTAAATTGCATAAATAAATTGCATATATTTTTGTATTTTTTTCCTTTTCTGAAATCCAGTACGAGCTGCAAATTCCTCGTTATAAAAATTATTTTCAATCGCACTTAACACAATTTCAAATTTTTCTACTTCTGAATATATCCACTGATTAAAAAAAAAAAGAAACACGACTCTCTGTTTCAAGGACATAACGCAAACTGAGAACAGTGTCAAGGGCCTACACTCTACGTTAAAGAAAACAGAGATCACAGATTCGTAGAAAAATGATCGTAAAAGTGCATGTTAAAGAATTCGTAAAGGACTGTATTTGAAATATTTCTACAAATTTATAAAATAAATTTCTCAACAATTTAATATCTACTATTTGAGTAATTTCTTTTTTAAGAAGATTTTCTTATTTTTGTTTTAAATTAAACTTTAAATAAATTTATTTTATATCAATGTCTTCAGAAACATTAAAGATTATTATTAAAAATAATAAGGCACAATTTCTAAATAATTTGAATGTAATCTAGTTGCAGTTTTGTATCTTAGCATCCGGGACAGTGAACTAATCCGACAGTTGTCGCTCCGATCAGGACGGACGACTTTTGCATTTCAATGGATGAGAGAAAATCATAAAATAATAAAAAACTTGAAGCTATTTCCAAATTTTTCACCGAAATATTTTTTTTAGTAATAATAAGCGCAACAGTAATTAATGCGTCTAAAATCTTAAAAGAAACAATTAGCTGAATGGTGGTAAAATTAAATATTTGGATTAGCATTATGATCAAAAATTTTATGTTCTATTGTAATTTATATTGTTGTTTTTATTAAATGATTGTTGGTCTAAGAAATAAAAAAATCAAATCATTTACATTTTTCCAGGAATCTAAAGAAAATTTGTGTATATCCTTAAAAAGCTTCAAAATTTTATTTCATATATGTTGTAAAATCTAAATTTTATTTTTAATTTTTGAAATGTTTTCAAATTTTTTAATATTTCTGAAATTATTAAAAATATTTCAAGTGTTGTTTTTAATGATTCTAATTTTGTCTAAAACTTTGAATAAATTTTGGAAAATTAAAAAAAAATCACTTAAAATGTTCCAAATTATTTGTTGACAGTTTTGCCTATATTTTGAAATCTTTTTTAATATTCCGTTAAAATGAATTTTTCATTTTCAATGCACAATCTTCACTGCACTACACATTTTTTCACTTCTTCTTATGATTTTCTCTGGTAAAACACATTTATTTCATTATTTATAATCTTCGCTCATGCAAGAAAATTGTTATTAACAATTATAATTTTAATATTATTGTACTTTATTGTATTTCATTGTGAAAATACATATGGTATATGCATATTATTTTATAAATTTTGTGAAATCTCACGTTTTTGCGAATTCTTTAAAATATATGGGAAAGCTTGCAATTTTTTGTGAAATATTTTTAAATCTTTAAACTCTTTGTGAAATCTTAAAATTTGGCATACACTTAAAATTAGAGTCTAGTAAAATATAATTTAATTTTTGTATTCAGGATCACGAAAGCACGGAACACGATGGCGATGTGGAAGATTATTCGGAAGGAGAAAATGGAACGACTGGTTCTGAAAAATCTCACCATCGTCTTATGTATTATCCAACACCAGAGGATACGGTTTCAAATCAATTTACAGTCAACGCCATGGACGTCGAGGAACTTCGAAGGTTATTTTTATTTTTTGAGATACTTTTTACTACATAGGAAAATGAAAACAGGGAATTAAAATTAAAATTTTAATAAATAAAAAATTATGCGTATTTTCAGGTCGCAGAGGCGGTCGAAAAAACCGAAAAGCACCGAGAGTGGAAGAAACGAAATTATGGCTTCTGGAAGTCAAGATGATTCTGATTCAGAAGGTGGAGCATCAACTCCAAGTGCTGAAAGGAATCCTTTGTCAATGCTTTCCGAGGCTAGTTCTGAAGGTTTTGATCAGCTTTCGAATCAAACGCACCGAGAAAAATTCCTCAAGAATGCTTTTGAGTCGCTTAGTGGTGCTGAAGAACCTACGAATAGAACTAAAAGCACGAGTATTAGTTCCCAGTTTCATGGAAGGTAGTGTTCTCAATTCACCATAATTTGATTTGTAAAAATAACGAAGCAATCTCAATTGTTATTTGTAAATTTTGAAACTGTTATTTTTGCAGGGCGAGTGGTTGTGTAGAAATATCGAGTAACAAACTGCGGAACGCGGCTGTTTTGAATGCGGCAAAACAAATTAGAGGAGACGCAGATATGGCCAAAAAAAGGGAAGAGCTTCAGAGGAGGATAGAAGAGACCAGGAGAAAATTACAAAGTGTGAGTTTAGAAAGTATTTAATTTATAGTAATGGTCACGAATTTCTTAAAAGGGCATCTAATATTCAAAATTTCAATAATTTTAATTCAATTTCAATTTAGTTCAAATTATTCAAATGAATTTCCTTTACTGTATTGCGTGCAGATATATTTTTACATGGATATTTCATAATTTGCATTTGGTTTTCAGAAACATAAAAATTCTGCACAAAATGTATTTTTTAACTTAAAACGTTAGAATGAAGATGCATGACATTTTGAAATATTTCTAAATTTATAAGATTTATATTTTAAGTGATTTATATTTATGCGTGAAGAATTTTATTGGAAAGAAATGAGATTCATTTTATGATTATTTAAACTGAAAGGTATTGCAAATTTAAAATGTAAAAGTATGACCACTCTAAACTTTGTAGCTATTAAATTTGAAAAAAATGTCATTTTTAATTTCAAAAACGTTTATTTGAAAATAAAAAATAAATTCATAAATGTTACAAAGATTAAAATGTTAATCCTTTTAAGAATGTTATTCAAACTAGTTTTTTTTAAATAATTTTTTATTTAAATTCATTTGAAAGTGAATCATGCAAATTTGCAGTAATTTAAATTCAAAAGACTTTAAATTGAACACATAGAGTGCTGTTAAATTATAGTTTTTTAAATTTCAAGTCCATTTTAAAGTAAGCAGGTATGTAGACTGCAAGCCGTAGATTCTCTTTACAACAAAATAATATGTCAATTTTTCAAAAGGATCTAAATTCACAAAAACCCTACCTTCTTATTTTTTGCTATTTTTTATCAGGTGAATTTTTACTTTAATAAGCAAGGTATCTTGCGAATTTTATGGGACCCAAATCATTTCTGTGGCTACGAGAATTTTTTTTTCGAGAAATTACATTTGGTTACTTTTCTCGTTAACGGTGTAATATTATGCAATATATCCTAATTGGGTCAGGTATTTTTGCCAGATTTTTTTTATAAACGACCAACTTTTTTGATTAGCATTTTCTCGAATCTGTCCATGTTTGTAATAAAAGGGCGGAAATTCTACTTTTCGATAAAAATTCTCGTGGCCGCAAAAGTGATTATTTATTTCAAAAGTTATAGAGATTTAAAGAAAGGATTGGTGTATTTTTTTAACTATCTTCAAAATTCAAATACGCATAACTGTGCGAACCATTTTTTTTCTCAGATAGGAAAAATACGAATCGCTTAATGCCCCCTAAAAGAATATGTTTGGATATATTAAATTCGAACGATTTCAACGATTTCAATTAACAGTTCTTTAATTTCAAACGAATGTATTGAATTTTAGATTATTTTATTCACAGCATTTTTGTGTTTAAAACTTAAGAAATGCCACATATATAGTTTTATACCTATTTAAATTTAGAAGCGAATTATTTTCAACATATTTTAAATATTACGATTTTCTGATTACAATGCGCACGTACAATTTTTTAGTTTCTAATTTAGAACCCAACATTTATATGCTTTGCAATTTAAAATTGTTTAGTCAATTTTGAAACAAAATCTATTTTATTAATGAATGTATAAAAATGATAGTCGTTTACTTAAAACTGAACGATTCATATAAAAAATTCTTTATAAATTGCACCAGAATCGCGAACTTATTCAGCATAAAAAACTATGTAGTGAAATATTTATTGCTTACAATATTTTTTTTCAGAAAAAGGAGATTTTTCAGAAAAAGGAGAATTATCTTTCACAATACTTGGTAAACTTTTAACTTTTAAGAAGAGTATCAGCTCTTTTATATTATGATTATTAAATATCAATAAAAATTTCAAAATATTTTAACCAACATTATCAGATGCTTTACTTTTAGCCAACGTTTTTTCACACAGCGCTATACATATTAACTGTTTTTAATTCATTTATTAGACTAATAATATTCATTATTTTGCGATTAATAAATTTATTTAAACATTCATTAATAATGTCTTTAAACACTATGCAGCATTGATTAATAATTGACACCTTTGTTCTGGTTATTTAAAACTTATACGAAAACCTGGAAAAGTCAGGGAATTTTGAAGTTTACTTTTGCTTTAACATTGATAAGAAACAAAGATATAAAATCTTTTTCTTTTTTTCACAGGTGGGTCACAGGTCATCCCTGAAAGCCAGTCAAAGCATCTCGGATTTGAGTAGCCACTTCACCGAAAAGCACCACCGACCAAATAGAATCAGCACAGGTAAAAGATCTGGTCAGCATTTATCAAAACTAACTAATTCCAGCAAACCCGTACTAAACCCAAAGCCCAAGTACAAATCACTTCAACTTACTAACAAAATTCCTGGTGTGGGTAATCCCGTAACTAATCTCGAAATGCCGAAAGAAAATTTCTTTCCTAAAAGTCAGACTACATCTTGCTTGAGTGAAAAATTGAAAAACGCTCCAAAACGTCCGATAACGTTGACTCTAAAGAAAACTGAAAAGTATAAGCTGTCTCTGAACAAGACAAATCTTTCCCTCCCTGAGTCTCCAGTTTGCGAAGAGCTTAAAGTCCTGAAAGAACACTGCAAAAAGAACATGAGTAGGTTTGCAAGATTCGCTCAAAAAAGGAGATCCTGCAGTTACTTCATTGGCCTTGATGACAACCAAGAAGAAATGGAAACAATAGCTAAATCTTTCGAAAGTCTCCCGGCGATGAATGAATACAATCTCGAAAGTCTGGACCAAAATTCTGATGATGGTGATGACGGGAACGGAAACTTTAGTGATGATTCCCTGGAAGGCGATTTTAAGAATCCACCGAGAAGATGCATTAGCGATTACCAAATCAATTTGGAAAGTCAGTCGGAGAACTACACTCACTATCAGAATTTTTACAAGAGGGTTTTGACTCAATCTCAGGAGAGCATTTTATCTGACGCATCAGTAGAATCTTTCTCCAAAGGCAGTGCCGAGATTTTGGACTGTAACAATTATGATAACGACAGACACTCAAGTGCTAGTTTCTTCCTCTCGCGGCGAAAGATGAAGTCTGGAAGAAGTCAAGAGAGTATTTTGACCGATGAATCAGATTACCAAATGTTTCCTCTCCAGAAGAACGCGGATCATCGAAGCACTGATAGTGTTTTGACAGATGATTCTGACTCGATGGTTAAATCCGCACCTTTAGAAATTCTTTTTGATACCCATTATAAACGAAAACGACAAAATTCCGAGACTTACACTGGCAACGCTAACGAAACTGTTGATACTCAGTATTTAACAGAAACTTCTAATTCTGGTAGAGCAGTTTTCAGATCAAAGTCTCTTCAAGACACTAGTTTGAATTTAATCAACAAATTGAATCAGGAAAGCAGTCCACAGAAATCGTGTGCGTATTATGAACTGGATGTCAATACAGAAAATGTGAACAGCGATAATATCAGGGGCTCCGATGTTTCTAGAAGCAATAGTCTAAAGGTGACGAAGGGTCCACAGTCAATGTTGATTTTGAATGACTATGTGGCTCACAAGCCACCGAAGCCAAAGAGAAATTCTTCTAGAACTCAGAGTATGAGGAACAGAGCGAGGCCTACTTGGAATCAATATGGCCAGATTGAAACTCAACGTTTTAAAAGAGCTGATTTAGTAGAAAACAATAGTATGAGGAGATTTGAGAATTTTTTACAGTCTCGAAATATGCAGTCTGATGAGAGCAAAAATTTCAGCCGTCAAATTCGGAATGATCAGAATCATAAAACGCAGAATCAGAATTTGCAGTTGGAAGAAGAGAAGAAAAATGTTGAGTACTGTATTGAGAGGCAAATTCCAACGAAAGACACTGAAGCCTATGATTCTTTGGAACCAGGAGGTGCACCTGATTCATCAACCGAGTCAAGTGAATCTTTTACGAATCCTAAATTTGAAAGCATTAATGCAAGTGTGGACACGAGTGTTGATATTAGAATAACTCGAGCTATTGAGGGAACCGTGAAGCTTCTTTCGAAAGAGTTCGAGAATCTCGTTCGAAGAGAGCAGCAGAATTTGATGAGAGGTAGTAGTGCGTTGAAGCAAGAGGCAAACGAGAATTTCGCAAAGTTAGAGGCTGAGCGCGACATCAGATCTTCAAAGTTAAACAAGGAACTTCGAATTCATTCCGGAGGAGAAGATAGTGATTTTGCAGATCTCTCGACGATTGATAGATCTTTATTAGAAAGTGGATCTTCCACGCCTTTGTCAAGTTGTACGAATTCTCCGAAGAGAATGTGGCCTCCAGCTTCGAGATGTCATAGCTACATGAAGTGGTCGAAAACCCTGCCGACTATCAGTCAATCGATTCTACCTTCGAAGCATCCATTCCCAGGTACCGGAATTTCTGAAGAAGCAGCTTCTGTTTGCATCTGCCTCCTTTATTTCAATTTCGTTGTATTTACGGATTGAGATGTTTTTCATTTTGAGGATCAACGAGATCTTTTATTTTCGTAGGCAGAGATTAGTATGGACGGTAGACTGTATCATTATTATGATTATCACTTTATTAGGATGAAAATAAGAGAGAGAGAGAGAGAGAGAGAGAGAGAGAGATCAGACTTGAACTATTATGTACAATGTATTTGAAGACTTTTAATTTTTGATACTATTTACCGATTTTTATTTACGGTATTGGATTTTTGTATTCTATTTATTAGAGAACCATTTTTAAGGCAAGCGATAAAAACTTAATTTAAATTTTATTTTATTTCATGTAGACAGCATTTATTCTTTAGTTGACGTAATTATATCATTGATGTGATATATCATAATATATTTTGTACAATAGTTTTTTTATGAGTGTTTCATTTGGCACGCCCCGCATGTTAATTCCTTTGAATAAAACCTTTTAATTAAGTGTTCCTTGTTCCTGCGCAGCTTCTTTCCTACTTCACTAACATTCTCTTATTTCTTCCTGCTTTCTCCACTAAGTCTTAATAATATTTTTTGTTTATGAAATGATTCTGTTATAGCCGCACTTTTATTGCATAATTAGCATAATATAATTATGTCTTGCTAGATACGTCAATATTTCAAGTCTAATAAAAAACTTCTTTAGGTTTACATACTTTCTAAAACCCCTCCTTTTTAATTTATTAAACATTTTTGTTTTTAAGTCTTAATTTTCAAACAATAAATATTATTTTAGTATATTTGAAAATTAATACCTACTAAAATTAGACAGTTTTAAACGTAAACGTTTTAAATTGAATTAAACAGTTGCATATCACATTTTTTAAATTTAACTTTCTAAAAATTGACTAAATAACCATTTAAAATCATTAATTTTAAGATTAAAAAAGAAATGGGTAAATTTTCTACAGTAGAAGACACATCGTATGAGAACTTGAATTGTTCTATTTCGAATGCTCCCAAATAGCATTATTTAGTTCTAAAGTTTTTTTTAGAATAATTCAATTTGGAAGGTTTAAAAAAATTTCTCTTCCATTTTCAATGGTAAAAATTTCAGTGAATTCATTTTTTCATCAGATATTTTATGAACTATAGTTTGAAGTCGAGAACTTTTTATTTTAAATGTTCGAGAAAAAAAATTCAATTTGAAACTAAACAGTTTACAGTGCCTGCTTCTAACAAGTTTTAGCTTTTGAGGTTTTAAATTAAAAAATGTTCAGTTTTCAAAACTTAAATTAGTAAATGTTAATTTTTTTTTAGTCAATTGAACCAGAATGTTACCAATTTTTAATTGAACAGATATGCACAATATTAGATGATTCTGAAGTACTTCAAATAAAAAATATTCAATTTTTAAAGCTTTGATTTTCTGAATATTTAATTTGATACATTTAAAATTTTCAGTGTTGGAACTATAGTTTTATAATTTTGACTTTCACTTTTAACGGAAAGAAACTTGTATTCAGTCAAAATGATTTGGGATTTGTCTAATTTTGAGACTTAAAATTCTAATTTATTTAATTATAAATCCTCTTGTTTTTATATAGTTCTGAATATTCGTTCACAGTGTCTAATGTTGAAGTCCCGTTAGAATTGATCTTATTGAATTAAAAGGCTTAAAAATTATAATCGTGCGTTTCATAAGAGAGCAAAAATATGATATAAATATCAATGCAAGCATGCTTTTTTGGTATCTGTTAAAATATTCTTTATGAAATAATAAACTAACCGGATACAATTTAAAGATCCCTATTTGATATCGAAAGTTTTTTGAAAAATTAAAAAATTTAGTTGCTCTAAATTTTTCTTTTCTTTTTAGTTGACTCCTCCATACAATATGAAATCAAATTCGAGTGATCCCGTATGAAGAAGCAGGTTTTAGTTGTACTATGTATGGGATCAAATCTATGTTTTGAAAACTTGATTTTTTTAAAAATAAAATAAAGAAGCATACTGCCTATGCAGCACCTAATAAAAAATTAACAAATTATACTCAATCGTGGATATTGCATATAATTCCATAAAATTGCATTGCATGCTGCAGAATGGCCTACTTTTGTTTATTTTATCACCAAAACTTAAAAAATCAAGCTTAGACGGACTAATCCGAACTTGACTCCATATTGTATAAAGCTGTCGAAATATTTTAATTTCAAATTATTCAACCTTTAAAGCGCGCATTTGAATTAATTAATAAAACAAATGTTGTCCTCGTGAACTTTAATTTTTAATTTTAATGAAAAAAAAAATCAGGAAAATTACCAGGACGATTAAGAAAATAATGCCCTTTATAAATCTTGAATTTTTAGAAACTTGAAGAAGTTTTTTCTTTAAAACTATCAAACACCGAGCAAATCATTGTCTTTTGCAAGCATAATTTTACTTTTAAAAATTGCTCAAACTGTAGCTTAGTGCACGTGTGTGTGTGTTGTCAACAGTTGGCACTAGTGGGGGGCGATTGTCATCCAAAGTTATTGACAGCGAAGAGGAGGAAGCTGGTATGAGACGTGCCTGTTCGTTAAGTGATCTGTCTGTGAGCCCACCCAACAGGTTACTGCATGGCCCAATTCAAGGTACCCCATTCCTATTTTTCTCCAATTTCTCCATATTTAAGTGCATCATTTTATTTTATTTAATATTTTGAATTTTTTACTTCACTGCAACTGCTGAAGCTTGAATTCGTTGTTTCGTCGCCCTAATCTTTATAAATCTAGAAT
>NC_046663.1:105942072-105958341 GCF_010883055.1 Belonocnema kinseyi | reverse complement strand
ATGAAAGCGAAAATAAGAAACTATAGTTGGGTTTCAAAAAAAAACTAAAAATCAGGTTTTTTCGCATTAGGTCCATTTCTTCGTGGACGGTCACAAATGTATCATCTATTTCCCTTAATAGCAGAAAAATAAGCGATATGAATCAGTTTCAGGAAAACTGGCTAACAAAAATATCAGCAGTTCTTCGCGAATGGGAACCGGAAGTTCAAATGTTGGTCAATCCAGGAACAGTTCATCAAAAAGTTATTCCTCTCATATGACTCGAAGCAGTAGCGTTGGTGTACTTAATCAGGTTTCGTAAATTTTAATTGAAAATGACAATTGGTTCTGTTATTTATTGGTAAGTTATATAAAACATTCTGGTGTTTGGAATTACAGAGTGATTCTGAATCGGATGCGGGGGCCACCGGTGGAAGTAGAGGTTGGGGCAATCAATCTGGAAATAATAGAATAAGTGCATTGATGAGACCCACCATCAGTTCACAAAACAAAGTCACGCATCAGATTAAGACCAACTCCTCTTCAGGAGCCAATCTTCCATCCGTTTTGAGGAGGCGCGGAATGCAAGGAGCTTATTCGAGTGGTAAGTCTTAAAATAATATTCTTCAATACCGCTATTTGAATATTTGATAAATATGAAGAATGAATCGACCAGCAAGGGGTTGATCACTCTGAAAATCTCTTGTACGAGATAAAATTAGTGATTTTATTTTAGGGGACGTTCAAAAAAATCGTACCGCCTCTAGGAGGGGGGGGGGGGAGTCACTTCGAGCGCTACGAGAATGTTAAACGTTTATCAAATTAAATTGAAGACAAAAATTTGACTTAAAAGGGGAAGAGATGCCCGTATTTGTGATGTGGCCCTGGGGGATACAAACTTTGTACGATAATATATGACAGAGAAGGAGAGGGTTGGAAAAAGTGTTTTTTTTAAAGGCCCTTTAAATCTTTGAAATGTTTGATATCTTTTTAAATCCTTTGATACCTTTGAAATATTTCCTAAATCTTTTGGAATCTTTAAAAATTTTAAATTCTTGAAATTTGCTGTACACTCAAAAGTCGAGTGATCAAGCCCTCGTCTTTTAGTTATTTTGATTTTAAAAGAAATCTATCCATCAATAAAAATTCGCAGAAAATTCAAATCGATTTCTTTCAATAGAGTGGAAAAAACATATTTTACCAACAATTTTTGAATTTCAGTGAATCTAAGTCAAGTCGGCAACCAGGAGGACTCAAGTTCGGAAGAAACGTCCTCTAATGGAAACGGTGGAGGAAAGCCAACCTTGCCTCCAAGACCGCGAAGTATTAGCATCGACCATTCCGCTGCTGGGTAAATAAATGATTTTTATTTAAACTATGATATGAAGAGAAAATTTGAAAAATTATTCCATATTTCAGTTTAAACGTTCCTGGGTCGGGGATAAGAAGAACCAATTCTTCAAATGTGATCAGTGGCCGACCTGGAGGAATAATCGGTCAAGGCAATTCGAGACTTTCCCTGGCTAGTCGAAGTCAACTAGAACCGAGTCCTCAGGAACTTCCTGTTAAAGACACCGATCGTGCCATCGACGTTGCTAGTGCTGAACGTAAGTCATAAATTAAATTCCTTTCAAAATAAAGATGAAAAAAATAAAAATGTTCAATCTAAATTAGATGTCAAAACTTTGGGCTTTGAAGCAGTTTCAAAACGTGTTACTAACATTTCAATTAACCATATTTTCTGACGATTAAAAATCAAACGGTACACTGGTGCGAATTCGCACCGGAAATTTTTTCATTTTGTTGACATTTACGTAGGCACAGCTATAGTGGTTTATCCTCACTATATTAAATATATTTGTTAAATATCCGTTATATATGCTAGATGTTCATTATATATTCGAGATGTTATATATTTAATATTGACATTGCAAGAAATCGCACCAGTGTACTGTATACGTATGCTGGTTTGAAGTGTACCGTTTAAAGATTAATTATCTACTGATTCTTGATGATTAATTCTAACTTTCTGTTTTTGGCACTCTCTTTTTTCGAGTGGTTTCATTCATTCATTTAATCAGAACCTAAGCTATTATCTTACGAATGTGTAAATCGCGATTTAATCCCGATTTTGCTTCCACAGTAGACACGGATAACCGATTAGGTAAACTAAACTCACCTATTGAGAATGCTGCGCTGAGAAAATAATAAAAATTAGCCCTAAAGAGTAAAAATTTGTAAGTGATCATGCTATGAGCAAAGATTTACGGCAGACCTAGAAAAAATGTTTTACAGACCAACTGACGAGTCTCTTTTTTATTTTGCTGTACATACTCGCTCCATAATAGAATAGTATTTTCCAAATCTATCTTTCTCATTTCATACGATTAATTTAGTGAGGTTGCAAAACATCCCAATTTAGAACCACAACCAAATTTAATCTTCTTGACTTTTATTAGGATGTAAATATTTTAGAGAATTCTTTCAACTTCAGTACTTTTAATCCCGTATACAAAACTGTTCAGATTTCATCCGTTTCTAGTCTTTTTTAAGATTTTAATGCAGGTTTAGTGCATAGGAGGTTGAAACGACATTTTATGTAGAGTTTTATTCGAACTAATAACACTAAATTGCAGAGTGATAGTAATAGGTCCTGATCATAATAGCATGGTCTCATACGGATTTTAGTAATAGTAAGAATTGCATGATGCATGATTTCGTATTCTGTGTGTTTTTACACAGGTGACTTTGGACGTTTGTATCTTTTTATGTGATTATCTCTATGGGCATCAAACACTTTTTAAATTATTTTGTATATTGAGCTGATTGACTTATTCAAGTCTGTCATCCCTTTTTTATACATTTTTCACCAAATATTATCATGGAATTCAATTCTGGTAAAATCAACTGAGTTCTCGTAAAGAACTCAAATTTCAAGTCAATTAAGATCAATTTAACTGCACTGTAGTAAATTTAATTGGTTTCCAGAAGTTTCAAGTTGAATTCAATTGATCTTCTAAAAAATCCAATTGAATTAAAACTGCATTCCAGTGAATTCATCTTATTTCGAAGATCTATTACTACTTTGTCCAGGTCGTAATAAATTTAATTTATAACTCAATTGAGTAAAATTAAATTCATGTGACTTACAAGTCAATCACAGTCAATGGAACTAAAATGCGAATATTATAAAGTAAAGTGAATTAAAGAGAACATCAATTTAATTCAACTTATTTTACATGAATAGTAATAAATTAAAGTTTTCTTCAACTAATTTGAAATTAAATTTTATAGAAGCGTAAACTAAATTTGACTTCACTAGAATTTAAATTAAATAAATTGAATACAAAAGCAGAATTTATTTGAATTCAATTAAACTAAATTAATACGCAGTTGAAACAAATTAAAATTTTATGCAATCGAAACTAATTCTAGTAATTTCAAATAAAACTATAGTAAACGTATGTAAATGGGATTCAAGTCAATTACAATAAGTTATAGGGAATTCGAATTGAGTTTATATAATACAAATGGTGACATGATAATGACAACTGGATAAGGACCAATTTTCAAAATTCCAGTGCGAACGTTTTTCAAAGTTTTGGCATATTATATTGTATATTTGGGGGCTTCCATAAACTACGAGGCCCAGTTTCCGACGGTTTTTGATCTCCATCCGTGTGGCCCCTTTTTCAACATTTCCTATAGTTTTTCTTCATTGTGTGAATTTAGGTCAGCCCTATGTATCGACGTTGTGGGTGAATATAGTAGTAGGTTTTATTAGCATCTGGTCCAGCGAACTAATCCGACAGTTGGCGTTCCGGTAAAGACGACTGTCACTTGTATTTCAATGCATGGAAGAAAAGCATACAATAATAAAAAACTTTAAACTGTTTCTAAATTTTGACCGAAAATATTTTTTACTAATAATAAGTGTAACAGTAATTAATCATTAAAAAATCATCGCGGAAAATAGGAGCTGAATGGCGGTAAGATTAAATATTTGGATCAGAATTCTGAGATTTAAAATTTTATGTTTTACCATAATTCATTATATATTTTTATTAAATAATTCTTAGAATTCAAAAGTTTATAATTGTTCTAAATTATATAGAATCTTTATTTCTATAAAATTGTTGTCAAAATGATGAATGATTTAAATATGTAAATCCTCAGTTATGAATACTTGATCAAATGAATAATTATAATTAAAATAAAATAATTAATAATATAATAATTTTAATTAATAATTCAGGCTGGCCGTTTTAATCGAAGAAAAGATTCTGTCATTTCTCGGTTTTTTTTCAGGTTTATAAACAAAAATTTCAAACTCTTAAAGCTACAATTTTTTCATTTGAAATTATAAAAACTGAACTGCAAATTGAAATACTTGAAGTGGAAATCCTTTAAATTTTAAAATTAAAGCCACATTTTTTTTTAAATTTAAACGCTCAATAAATAAATAATTGGTAAACTTTTATCAATTGTACAATTAAAAGATTTTAAAAAATATATAAATCCACGCTATCATTTTCAATTCTATAAATTGAAGAATGAATGAACAAATTTATAGATTTTACAAATTATATCTTTTTTTTGCAATTTTTAGTGAGAGACATTATAAATTGAGAGATTACACCTTTTTAACTGAACACTTTTTATATTAGAAGTAAAATTATTTTAATTTTAGGTCCTTCCAAATTTATAATTTTTCAATTGTTATTGATGTATCAAAAATGGTTTTGAAATCTATTTTAAATGTTCTACATTTTGTTTTAAATTTTGTGGAATGTTCTCAAATTTCAAATTATTTTTGAAATTATTTTAAAAATCCGAAGTATTTTTTAAAATAATTCTAATTTTTTCCAATACTTTTATTAAATCTTGGAAAATTGAAAAAAAATCAGTGAAAATGTCCCAAGTTATTTTTTCACGATTATGGATCTTTTGAAATCTTTTTTAACATTCTGGTCAAATTAATTTTTTAAATAAAAATTCATTTAATATTTTTCCATGAATCTAAAGAAAAACTTTTTTATTATCTTCAAACTTTTGAAAATCCTTAAAAAACTTTAAAATTTTATTTTGAAATCTTTAAAAATCTATACATTGTTCTTATAATTTGATGAAATCTTTTCAAGTTTAAAATTATGTTTGAATCTTCAAAACTTCTAAATATCTTTTAAATTTACTAAAATTTTTCTTAAGTGAATTAAAGTTAGCGCTCTAAAATTGTATTTTATTTATAATTGGTTATTTTATATAAACATTCAAACCTTGCTAAATATTAAAAAATTGTTCTTTTTCTAAATTGACTCGATTAAAATGGAATTTCCAGATCTTTCGGTACGAGAAAAAAGTGATTGTTTTGTTCATTATTGTTCTTTTTGTGAATTTCTGCGATAAAACTAATTTATTTAATTATTTTTATGTGCGTTTGTTTTATGAAAAAAAAAAAAAATATTGAGAAATCATACAGTTATTATTGTTACAAACAATCATAGTTTAAATTTTAATTAACACCACCCAAATAGAATTGTAGCGAATCCCTCAAAGAATACAATGAGGCCTTGATTCATTAAGATTAAATAAAAAGTATAACTTTTCCTTAAAGAGAAAGGAAAAGCTAAACCTTTAAATAACTATTGTTAAGTAAACAATTTTAACCTGAATTATTTTTTTCTGAAGTGTGCTTAGAAGCCTCCATCAAGATCTACAAAAATTAATAATAGATCTTTTAATCGAATTTATAAACCATTTTAAAGATACGCAACTTTTGAGATTGATTGTACGTAGTGTACATACTTAATTGGAGCTCCAACTGTCGCACACTAACAAAATCAGAAAAGTGGGGGCGATGCATGGGGCTAATTTAGGTTGACCCCTCCACAATAAACAAACCACGTGGTTCGTGGAAGGCCGATATTTAGCGGACCCGAAAATATATTTTTAGAATTTTGTAAAAAAATTAAGTTTTAGAATTTATGGAATGGAAAACTGGATTTTTAAAACAATTTTGTTTTCCCCCTCCCACTTGATAATTTTTTCCATCTAAATAAAATTCTATTAAACTGAATTGATTCGGAAGAACGTTCATTTTTATAGTAAGTCTAAATTCAGTTCCAGCTATAACAAATAAAATGTAGAACATTAAAAGCGAATTTCAAGTAAATTCAACTGAGCCTCCCGCGATCAAAACGGGACGCGCTCGAAATGCCTTGGTATCAGTTGGCCTCTTGGTTATTCTCGTTCTTGATTTTTTCAAGTCGGATTTAAAATTTTGTTCAAGCATATCTTAATAGGAAATTCCATTCAACATATTTTTGTTCCTTAAAAAAATTTCTAACTTTTTTAGTTTTCGAGTTAATCACAAAATTGTTAGTTTTTGACAAAACATAAAATCATTATATTTTTGCGTTCCACTCGCTCTAACTCCTTCAATAATAGGACTATCGGGATAAAATTTGTTGGGAACATGCATATAACTGTTTCCAAAGTGACAGTAATGGTGAAATTTTGATTTTCTGTCCCAAACATTTTTTATTAATTTATTCCCGGCTCAAGTCGTAAATTACGCATTGACACTTTTAAACGCTCCGTTTTGCGGACGAATTACCAAAAAAGTGAAACTTATCGTTACCAAAAATCCGAGAAGGATTCAAAGAAGTTTTTTTTTGGAAAACTGCAAGTAATTCTGATTTGTGTTTTAGCAATAACAATTACATAAAGACCTGACGCTCGACCGATACACGTGTGAGCTTGTCCTAAGGATATGTCTAGCGGAGGTGAAGATCTTGCCTGTTGACACCACGATCAAAACAAAGCACGATTTGTTGCTATTTGCCTTATATGAAAAATAGAATGCAGGAGCACAAAGAAGGTTGAGAATATCCTTTCTTCCATTCTTTCTATTGATCATTTCTTGGCAAGTTTATATTATATTCGGTGAAAAATTGATCGAATTTTCAATAAATATCAAAAATTACTTGCCGTTTTTCGAAAAACTTCTTTCTTTGAACCCTCCTCGAATTTTTGGTAACGATAAGTTTAAGTTTTTTCGAAATTCGTCAGCGAAACGAAGCGTTTGAATGTGTCAATGCATAATTAACGACTCCAGTCGGGAGTAAAATAATAAAAAATGTTTGGTGGAAAAAATCAAAATTTCATCATTACTACCATTTTCGGAACAGTTACATGCATGTTCACTACAAATTTCATCTCGATATTCCTATTATTGAAGGAAATAGAGCGAGTGGAACGCAAAAATATAATGATTTTCAATTTTGTCAAAAAGTAACAATTTCGTGATTATCTCGAAAACTACAAAAGTTAGAAACTTTTTTCACGGAACAAAAATATGTGGAATGATATTTCCTATTAAGATATGGTTCAACAAAATTTTAAATACGACTTGAAAAAATCAAGAACGAGAATAACCAAGAGGCCAGGTGAAACCAAAGCATTTCGAGCGTGTCCCGTTTTGATCGCGGGAGGCTCAACTAATTGAAGGTACATTTGCCTAAATTCAAATACAATTTTTAGTAAAAGGTCTCTAATAAATGATAAATTATCATAAATTTGCATTGCTTCCTTTGAATTCAGAAATATTATCATTTTGTCATTACAAGATGCAAACGTTACAAAACAATTTTTTCTCTTATCTACACTTCTTTTTTCGTCCGTCGCTTAGAAAAATGAACATATTGCTTTATCTTCTTTTCACACTGTCTCCAAACACTACGAGGAATTTTAGTGTCTAATAAAAAATATACATTTTGCAGTATCAACCCAACTGTGCAATACAATAGCAGATGAGCTGACCCGCACAGCAGACAACGTCGTTCAGCTTTACAAAAGGCTAACCCTGGACGGTAGTAGTGACACCACGGGCGCCACCATCGACAGGGACACCATGTTACGTGGCCTCGAATCTTCCGTCAACGAAGCAATGCGCACACTGCGATTAGTAGTAGCCGCTAATAACGAAGACAGCAATGCCGAAAGTGACCATGCTAACGAGGCAACTGCCAAATTTCAGGAATTGCTGGCTGGTCAAGATCAGGGTAAGGTTGTCAATATGATGCAGCAATATTCCGAAATGCTGCTCACCATGATGCAACAAAGGATGGGAGGAACGCAAGCGAATCACTCTTAAAAGTCCGTAAATTAAAAAATTATTCGGCTTCTTAACTTGCGCCATAAAACCCAGATTTGACTCTTAAATTTTACCCCTGGATAAGCTTGTTCTCTACATACTAGAATTCAAGAAATCCCGCACAAAAGTGTGACTTGTTCGAGGCTAGACAATTTTTCAACTAGAACTTATTTATAACTCTCTGGGTTTGCCTTCCAAGAATTCAGAGATTTCAAAAACTATAATTCTTCAAAATTTGGTCTTTCAGCCAAATTTTGAAGGAAAGTATATAATGGTATATAATGGACAAATTTAACTTTAAATTAGGTGAGTTTACATGAAATTACCTTTATTTAATTAAATTAATTTGCCGAAAATTCACTTTGAAGTCATTTGATTTAATTAATTTAATTTGAGTTAAATTGAATTAGTTCAATTGAAATTTACTTACCTACAATTCGCTTTGAATTTGGTTGAAATAAGATCCCTTTAAATGCAGTTACCCGTTGATTTCTTTGGAATTCACTTAAATTGAGTAGAATGCTTTTGAATGAATTGAAATTTATCGAATTAAATTCACTTTGAATTCCTTGAAATTCCATAAATTAATTCCGTATGAATTCAGTTCATTTGAATTTACCGGAATTGAATGTAGCAGATTTCAAAAATATTCATTTTAATTCATTTCAATAGCAAGGTCTAATGTGCAATCTATCGTATATTAATTATCCATAACTCACTCGTTTTTAATTCCCCGAATGTGCAGTTCTTTTGAGTTAAAAATTCTTCCAGTCTCGAATTCAGAGTTTTCCGTACTTTCAATCATTATGCAAACTTTAATTCTCGATACTACGAGTTAGTAAATCGAGATATCACTGGGCCATAAGCCGAACAACGCTAATTACTAAAGACTTATAGACTCATAGAGATAGTTCAACTCTATTAAAATTTTTAATAGCGTGTTGATTATGCGGCCTAAGGCTATAAAATCTATGGTTTAAGTCGAACGCTTTTTTCCGCCCTTGTGATTTGAAAGTCACCAATTCAAGTTTTGCGTTCTCAAATGTGAACCTTGCCAATATTGTAAAACTCTTAAATGTTCACTCCAAAGCGTACCGAAAAAAATGTTAGTTGATTTTCAGATGTTTTCGACTTGGCGAAAAATTTCTCCAAAGAAATTTGACACGTTTTTTTGGAGAGTTTTTATTCCGCTGTTGAGTAATTTTATATTGTTTCGCCGTTTTTCAAGAGTTTTTTTTTGCATCGTTTTAGGCGAGGAATCGCAGCTTTTTCCTTTTCCGGTTCGTTCATGTTTAGGCTTTACAATCAACGATAATAATATGCACAAGCCAGCGCTTAATATATAAAAAAAAAGTAGTAAACGTAGTTGAGCGTATTTTGAGAGGAATTGACACAAAATGACATATTTTTCCACGTGAGTATGTGCGAAGAACTTTGCGTTTCAGACTTTACAACTGTGCTCAATTAACCATTAACAGATTTACCAAGCATATACCTGAAGTCGAAGCTGAAAACCTTCTGTTGTTATTAATTCCCGTGTTCTTGACGAAACACCGATCCCTTCTCGCTGTAAAACTGCTCCTTAGTGTATAAATATACTAGACTGTGCCATTTAGGATAAAGTGTTTGGATCGTTTCGCTAGTTTATTTCGATTGCGAGCGTGAATGTGAGTCCGTTGAATGTTCTTGTAATACACTGTTCTTAATCCTTCAATTTCTCAGATCGTCAGAGCTTCAGAATTTGAGGAAATTTTTCATATCTACTCAATACTCTTAACAATTACATAAATTTAACTCAAATAGGAACTAAAATCGTCCAAGCTGAAAGAGTTATTATTCTCGTGTACAATTTCAAGTGTAAAGTATTATAATTCCAGTCTATTGTCTTAATATTGTCTTATGGTCTTAATAATGTGCTTTCTGTATTTTCAACTTCTGTAAAGTTAGGATCGCGTTGGTCCGATTAATCTGTATTAATTTTCGAATAGTTAACCTTTTTTGCCATTCCAAATTCGGTCTCTTGATTCGGATAATTCGACTAATAGCATTTCAAAGGCTTTGTACATTATTCTTAAATAAAAAAACTAAGCTGTGTCTAATTTGTACTAAACTTGCAAAATTTGTATATATTCAATTGCACTGTGGAAATAGACAGCGACTTCGTAAAACTCGACAAATGTAATGTTCCCCCTGTATCGTGTAAGTTTTTTAGAAACCCATTTTGTACATTATGTTAATAATTAATATATGATCATTAGTATAAACTTAGAATAACACCAGCCATTTAATATTCCCTATTTATTCTTCTGATGATTGCAAATAAAATAGAAATTGTTCCCACGTTACTGTATTGTTTATCGGATATACTTACAGGGCTACTTGTACAATATATCGTTTACAATTGCCCGCCTCTTTTCTTCAATGTTTTACACCTCCCACTAGAAAATTAGTATATTCCAAAATTTAAAATACAAGGATTCATATAATTTTGTCGCAAACTTTTATTAAACTGCTACTCTTTATAAAAACGATTTTCATGTTCTACACGTGCATTCACTATTTGTGAATGATAATAATACATTTAAATCTACAAATCATTACAAAACTGATAAACGTCATCTGAGCAAAAGAGTTAGACCTGCACGATTAACGAATCGCGTAGATCGCACTTTTTGAGTAAAATTCACATCCTTGTATAAATTCTTTTGATGATCGAAAATATACATATTTTAACAGTTCTAAGAATTCCATATTTTGACTATGTTCAACGATTCAATAAATCCTATAATTCATCAAAAAACAAATTCAACATTGATCACGATTATTAGCAATAATATATTCGCATTTGTAAATGATAAAACTGTTAATTCGTTGTTGTGGTTTTAACAGATAAACAATATTACTTATTGACAGTGCAGCATTTATAGATGTCTCTATTACTACTGTTGTTTAAATAAGTTGGTTTCTTCTTTGCATCCAGAGTGGAAGACTGATTCGAGCTCTGTGCGGCACTAAAGTTAATTGGATAAAAATTATTGCGCATTCTAAATGTGGCTCTAGTTTATAGAAAATAGTGCTGGTGCCGAGTGTTGCAGTGATTTATTTTATCTCGCTTCTCGCAATTCTTCAAGCTGTAATAAAAAAAAATTAATTAATAATTAATAGTTCAAATAGTAATGTATATAATAATAACGAAAAAGTAATCTAGTCTTTAATTAAATATAGTAATTTTGAATTGTTAGTTTTGAAACAATTCTATCAGTCCAAACTATCATTTTCCCTTCAATTCACAATACAAAAAAAAAGTTGAAATTAAATTTCGAAAAATTTAGTTTTTAAGGTTTATACACCCCAGATTAATCGAGTGTTTGTCCGTCGCCGATAAGATAGAAAAGGGTCAGATATGATAGGATTTTAAATACTATACTAAATATGATATGAAAAAATATGAATATAACAATATAAATAACAAATTAACAATATTTAGTATGTTAAATTGACTTCTCTCTAGATAAAATATTTTTGAAGTTGCAAATTAAATTTACACAAACGAAATGAACTTCGAAGTTTCAGACTAGACTTTAAACGGTAATTTTCGGCCCAGTTAATTTTCGTAAGTTATTTGACACACAAAAATTGAAGAAAGTAGTATTGTAAAAAAAACTATAATTAATCAATTTTTTCTAAAACAGGATAACTTTCATTCTGAAGTATTTTTAAATCCCAGTCATTTCTGTACTTTGACTTATTTAAAAAGAAATCAGCTTGCAAAATCACGGAAGTAAAAATTATACAATATAGTATTTTAAAGAAATTTCATTATTAATACTAATTAATTCCAATAAAATTAATAAATATCGTCCACAATAAATAACATTATTAAAATATTGTTGACTCCGGAATGTTGCCTTTGAATTATTTAAAAATTAATTAGCTTTAAAATTCACAAAATTCGATATATCTTTAAAATATTTCTTTCCATACAATTTTCAACTTGCATTATTTTCGTTTGGGAAAAGTTGATAATTTATATTAATTTTGAGCTTTTTTGCGTGTCTTAAATTTTCAATATTTTTTTCAGTTATAAATTTTTTGTTTGCATTGAAGTTCTTGATATTGTTCAATTTTGAATGGGATTAAATGAAATTGCTGATTTCCAAATGCTTTCAATTTGTAATAATTAATTTTTGAATGATATTCATTAAATATAAAGGCACATTCAAATGCAGAAATTTTTAAAATAATCTACGATTTGTAACTAAATTCTTTAGTTAGAGGTGAAGAAAACGTAAAAAAAAGTTTAGTTTTTTCTGACCTCCTTCTCTTCATCGACCTCATCTTCTTCGTCGGATCCGTGAACCGAAGCAGCAGGTGTCGTATGTCGAGAAGAAGATGGCGATGGGGGTTCGCTGATTGGCCTTGGATAATTCAATTTACCCACATTTCCTATGGCAAACTCAGTCTCAAGATCAGGATAAACGGTGCACAGAGCCTTTATTCTTGCCTGGCGATAATACTGCAAACGAAACGTTTCAACGTAGAAGAATTATGTTGACAAAGATATGGCAGTTTCAGTAATAAGAATTCTTTAGAAAAATCCAACCCCCTTTTTTGAATACATGATAACTTACAACTCCAAGACTTCTCCAATCCAGAAGATCACTCAATCGCTCGGTACGATTCCTCTGAATGATACGCTGTCTACGATTAAGTCGAGCGAAATCGTACATGTACTGTGCAAGCTGTTGAACACTGTTTTCCAGTCCAATGTACCTACGATCGACGATATAAATTCCGTAGCTCATTGGATCCGCTATATGTTCCTGCATGAAGCATCCAAAACCTGAGAGGTTAGTGGTTATACTTGGAATCCCCATTACTGTACATTCTGCCGGTGTGTATCCCCAAGGTTCATAATACGACGGGAAAACTCCTAAATGGCATCCTCTGACGAACTCATCATAATCGAGACCAAAAAGGGGATTTGTCGAAGACAAAAATTCGGGATGGAAGACTACCTAAAATTAAAAAATTAATTTAGTTTTTGATGCAAAAAATATCTCTAAAATATAAAAAGATGTTGCTATCATCTCCGCTGTTTCAGGAATCGAAACCCTTTTTAAATGCCCGCCCGTCCTCTAAAAAAATGTCGTGCAGCTTGGGAAGAAATTTATTGAATGGAAATTTGTTTCATTGGAAAAACTTAACAAAATTACTATAAAACTAATTCATAAATTCAATTAACTTGGCTAGAAGTGAATATATGTAGATATAATATCAGAGAATGAATAAAATGGAATAATTTTAAATAATAAGACTCATGAACAGGCATAAAAAATGTATCTCTTCTATAAGTGCCCATTCAACTTCACAATCATTTTACTGCTTAAACTAATTCAAGCTTAAAAAACTTTTAATTCAGAATTATTTTTATTTAAATGCTCAATAATTTTCACATATAAAATGAAAACTTTTAAAACTTTTTTATTTAAAATTTTTTAATGAAATTCTGTTAAACTAAAAAAATTTTAACTTTTATAAATCCACGCTATCATTTTCAATGCTTTAAATTGAAGAATTAATAAATTTGTAAGATTTCAAAATTATATAATTCTAAACAATGTTAAGTTATACGCAATAGAAATTGAACGATTGCATTTTTCGAATCGTATACTTTTTAAATCAGAAGATCAATTATTTAATATTAATGCAGGAATCTTGAGAAACTTTTTTTATTAACTTTAATGCCTATAAAATCCTTAAAAATCTTCACAATCTTCAAGAATCTAAATTTTGTTGACATTTATTTTTATTAAAAAAAATGCCTCAAAAGCTTCCAGATTATTTTGTTAACAGATTGGAACTCTTTTAAAATATTCCATTGTTATCTATAAATAAACATTAACCCTTTCGCTTATAAATTAAAAATATTTAAATGGAGCAATTCAAATTTTAACATTCAAAGCGAATGGGTTAAGGGCATGTGATACTGACAGTTTCCCAGGCTTTTTTCCACAAAAATAAAAAAAATTTCAAACTAAATGCGGAGATGCTATAAAATATCATAACGGACGTCCCCGGACTCTTTTTTGAGGGATAATAACAAAAAAATGTATTGTGCTAAATAAAAATTTTATGCATTATTTTGAGGTTACGTTGTTTTTCATCTCTGCCTTTCCGATAATCTGGAAATTATTTATGAAATAAGCTTTTTTGATTGGCTGCAAGCAAGGTTAGTTCCGAGAGATTAGTTACGATGTTTATTTGTAAGTTCAAAGTTTTCGGCCAAAATATTGTGTAGTTTGGAAGTAACGCTGCACTGTAAAAAAATTTTTATGTAACTTTTACCACTTTCATAGTAGGTCCGTATATTACCTACTATCAAAGCAGCGTTTTCACAGACAATAGCGAGTATCCACGTTCAGTAGGGAAATTAACCTTTCAGGTTTTAAGTTTCCAAGCAGATTCTGTAAAATCGCAATGATTCGTAAATTTGTAGGTTATAGCATTTTAACAAAAAATATTTGAATTTTCACGATTGTTCGTAATTCCAGTATCCGAAGTAAAAACGTTATTAATGGTAGCTCCAATAGAGATTATAAATTGCCCGTTAAAATCAGAAATGTTGCAGAAAGTAATATTTACCAAGTTATCAAATTTAAATTTACATTTAATTAATATATATGCAAAGGAAAGGACATACAAAGGAAATGAGTCAATTTGCATGAGTCAATTTTAAGGTTATGTTTTCCAGGTCTATATATATATAGTATGAGTATTATTACTATTGTACATATTATTAATGTTAATATTATAATTATAAAATATAACATTAATTTTAATTAATAGTTGACTAACTTTTAATACAAATAGTTAAATTTTTAATCAAAAGGCTAAATTGTATAAGAAAAAAGGCATTTTTAATCAAATACATGAACTTTGCACTCAAGAAATTTATTTTCCACGAAGTATAATTTTCTTGTAGTTTAAAGAAATTAAGGGCATGTGACACAGCTAAATACCTATACTACCGACCACAGTTTTTCAGTTCACTGAATGTTTTTTTGAACCTAAGAACTTTTTTTGTGAATAAAATATCGAGCTGAAACTTTGGGAAATGTATTAGAGTACAATAAAGTACGTTTAGGTACTGCATTTTGGTAGGAACTTCACTGAAAATTATTTCATCTTTTTTCTGAATCTCAACATTTTTTGAACATTCAGTGAACTGAAAAACTGTTGTCGGTAATATAGGCATTTAGCTGTGTCACATGCCCTTAATTTTTAAACAAAACAAAGAAAAATATTCTACAAAATAGTTAAATTTTCAGAAAACAAATTTTGTCAACTATATTGATAAATCATCAACCAAAAGAAAACTAAATTTTTAACAAAGCAGTTCCACTTTCAACCAGAAAAATTGCAAAAAATATTTAAAATTCTTTGAAATTGCTTCAAATTATTAAAAATAATTGAAAATTCCTTGAAATGTTTTAAAAGAGCCTAAAATATTTAAAATCCTTTAAAATCTCTTGACATTTTACAAAGCTCTTGAAAATTCCTTGCAATTTTAAAAATACCCTAAAATATTTTAAATCCTTTAAAATCGCATACTAAATTATTGAAATCAAGTGAAATCTCCTTGGAATCTAGTAAAATATCCTAAGATGTACCAAATCCTTTAAAATATCATATTAAATTACTGCAATCAATTAAAAATTCCTTGGAACCTTTTAAAATACCTTTTAAACAACCTTGCTGTAATTATTAAAATTCTTCGAAATTCCTTCAATTTATAAAAATGAATTGAAAATTCACTGAAATCTTTTTAAACATCCTCAAATATTTAAAATCCTTTAAAATATTTTGAAATCTCTTGAAAATTCCTTAAAAATTAAAAAATACCGTAAAATATTTCAAATCTTTTACAATATCATACTACATTATTGAAATCAATTAAAAATTTCTTGCAATCTATTAAAATACTCTCAAATATTGCAATACCTTCAAAATATTTTGAGATATCTTGACCTTTTTTTTTTTAAAGATTTTAAAACTATTTCTTTAAAATTCTTTGAAATTCCTTAAAATTAGAAAATTAGGATGGAAATTCCTTGACGTCTTTTAAAAACATC
>NC_046663.1:105937782-105941972 GCF_010883055.1 Belonocnema kinseyi | reverse complement strand
ATTTAAATCTATTAAAATATCCTAAAATATAACAAATCCTTTAAAAGCTTTTGAAATTCCTTGAAAATTTAAAAATGCACTAAAAAAAAATATATATATATATATATAATTTTATAATTATATACAAAGATCGTTTTAGAAATAGTTAAACTTTAACTCGAGTAATTTCTATTAAAACTTCAATTTAATAGTTTAACTAATCAACAAAGACTTCCGTTTCCGACATGAAAGTGTAAAGTAGTGGGAAATTTCAAGGGAAGAAATAGTTAAAGTTTTAGGAATAATGAAGGATGGAAAGGCACCTGGTATAGATGAGATTCCAAATGAAGTATGGAAATATGGAGGGGAGGAACTAGAGGAATGGGCATGGATAATGTGTAATAGAGTATGGAGAGGAGAGGGCTGGCCAGAGTTATGGAAAGAAGGAGTAGTTATACCAATAGTAAAGAAAGGCAAGGGTGAGGAGGTTAAAGATTTTAGGGGGGTGACGTTGATGCCAACACTGTATAAAGTATATGTAACTATTTTGTCGGAGAGATTGAAGATAGAAGTTGAAGAAAAAAAGATCGAGTCACCGAATCAGACAGGGTTTAGAAAAGGAATGGAGGTAATGGACAACATATATGTTCTGAACTATCTAGTAAATAAGAGAATTAAAAGGGAAAAAGGGGCAATGATAGCAATGTTCGTGGACTTAAGGGCGGCGTTTGACTCATTAGACCGAGACGAAATAGACAAAGTTATGGTAAAGAAGGGGATAAGAGAGGAATTAATAAAGAGAGTATCAGAAATTTTTAGGGAGACAAGAAGCAGGGTAAAGGTAGAAGAGCAAGTAGGAGATAGTTTCTGATTGGTGAGAGGTGTGAGACAAGGGTGTCCTCTGAGCCCACTTTTATTTAATTTATTAATATCAGACTTGGAAGAAGAAATGAGGAGAAAGGGTTGGGGAGGAGTTAGGATAGGGAAGGAAAAGATATATACACTGGCATACGCAGACGACATAGTGTTGATGGCAGAGGATGAAGAAGGGATGGCGGGATTAATTACAGGATCAGAGAAATATTTAGATGGGAAAAAGCTGAATGTAAATGTAGAAAAGACAAAGATAATGAGGTTTAGAAAAGGAGGAGGAAGGAAGAAAGAATGGTCAGGGAGATGGAAAGGAATAAAGTTAGACGAAGTCAAAGAGTATAAATATTTGGGATATATCTTGCAGACGAATGGAGATCATACAACTCATGCAAGAGAAAGGATAAAAAAAAGCAGCAGGGGTAATGAAACAGATATGGGAAATAGGAAAACGAAGGTTAAAAAAATATTGGAGAAGGAGAATGTGGTTATTTGATACGCTGGTATGGCCGGTTTTCGGTTATGGAGCAGAGATATGGGGATAGAAAGAAAGGAAAGATATTGAGAGTTTACAAGAAAGGTATATAAGGTGGACACTAGGGGCAGACTGGAGGACGCCAGGATATATGGTGAGAGAAGAAGCGCAAAGGGATAAGTTAAGTATTAGAGCGGGTAAGAGGGCATGGAAATTTGAGACAAAGCTGAGGGAGGGATAGGGAGGGGAATTGGCGAGAAAGTGTTTGATTGAGGTAGAAGAGAGGAGAGGGAAAGCGATCAAATTAACGAGGTGGGAAGAAGAAAGGAGGGAGTTCTTTAATGATAGAGAAATAGAAGACGGGACTGGAGTAAACTATGAAGAATTGGAAAAAAGGGAGAGGGAAAGACAATTAACAGAAAGATGGGGGATGATTAAGGAATCAAAATACAATAAATGGTATAAGATGATAAAAAAGGAAGGGATGCCTAAGTATTTAGAAAAGGGATGGGGAGAGAGAAGGTGGAGCAGAATAGCAAGATTTAGACTGGGAAACGAGGTAAGGGAGGGGATGTTCTGGGAAAAAGAAGAGAACAGAATGTGTAGAATATGTGAATGGAAGGAGGAAACATGGGAGCATGTAGGAAGGATGTAGGAGAGGAATGGAAGATAAAGGAAGCCGGCAAGAAAATGTGGTTAAGATTCTAGGGGAAGATGGATTAGGAGAAGAATGGATGAAGGAATTTGAAGACTTGAATCCCATCGAGTTGAAAATTATTCATATTTCTTAGTCAAAAATGTTTGAAAATAAAATTTCGAAAGTTAGGAATTTTTATTTGTTTCATTTTCAAAACTCTAATCTACAAACATTTCAACATTTAACGTTTTGAAACTTTTCTCTTTTTTAAATTTCAATCTGAAGCTTTACAAAATCTCAAGAGATTTCAAAAGATTTTTAAAGATTTTAAATATTTGAGAATGTTTTAAAAGATGTCAACGAATTTTCAATTTATTTTTATAATTTAAATAAATTTCAAAGAATACAAAAATTTTTAGAAGGCTTTTTTTAATTCCAAAGTAATTAAGAAATCATAAAAAAAAGTCCTAGGTATTTCAAAAGATTTTAAAGGATTGAAAAATTTGTGAGAATTTTAATGATTCCAAGGAATTTTCATTGATTACAGTAATTTAATATGATATTTTGAAGGATTTAAAATATTTCAGGGAATTTTCAAATTTTCAAGGAATTTTCATGAGATTAAAAAAATTTCAAGAAATTTCAAAAGATTTTTAAGGATTTTAAATATTTGTGAATGTTTTAAAAAATGTCAAGTAATTTTCAATTTATTTTTATAATTTAAAGGAAATTCAAAGAATTTTAGCAGAGTTATTTAAAAAAATTCCAAGGTACTGTAGAAATCTTCAAAAGGTGTCTAGGTGTTTGAAAATATTTTGAAGGTTTCGAAATACTTGAGAGTATTTAAAAAGGTTCGAAAGAATTTTTAATTGATTACAGTAATTTAATATAATATTTTAAAGGATTTGAAATATTTCAGGGTATTTTTAAAATTTCAACGAATTTTCAAAAGCTTTAAAAAATTTCAGGAGATTTCTGCAGATTTTCAAGCATTTTAAATATTTAAGGATTTTTTAAAAGATGTCAATGAATTTTCATCCTATTTTTCTAATTTTAAGGAATTTCAAAGAATTTTAAAGAAGTAGTTTAAAAATCTTTTTAAAAAAAGGTCAAGGTATCTCAAAATATTTTGAAGGTATTGCAATATTTGAGAGTATTTTAAAAGGTTCCGAGGAATTTTTAATTGATTACAGTAATTTAATATGAGATTTTAAAGGATTTGATAAATCTTAGGATATTTTACTAGATTCCAAGGAGCTTTCAATTAATTTCAATAATTTAGCATGCGATTTTAAAGGATTTAAAGTATTTTAGGGCATTTTTAAAATTGCAAGGAATTTTCAAGAGCTTTGTAAAATTTAAAGAGATTTTAAAGGATTTTAAATATTTTAGGCTCTTTTAAAACATTTCAAGGAATTTTCAATTATTTTCAATAATTTAAAGCAATTTCAAAGAATTTTAACTATTTATTTCAATTTTTCTGGTTGAAAGTGGAACTGCTTTTTTAAAAATTTAGTTTTCTTTTGGTTGATGATTTATCAATTTAGTTGAAAAAATTTGTTTTCCGAAAATTTAACTATTTTGTAGAATCTTTTTTTTTTTGTTTTATTTAAAAATTAATTTCTTTAAACTACAAGAAAATTATACTTCGTGGAAAATAAATTTCTTGTGTGCAAAGCTAATGTATTTGATTAAAAATGCCTTTTTATCTCATACAATTTAGCCTTTTGATTAAAAATTTAACTATTTGTATTAAAAGTTAGTCAACTATTAATTAAAATTAATGTTATATTTTATAATTTTAATATTAACATTAACAATATGTACAATAGTAATAATACTCATACTCATGCATGAAATGAAGAATCACGCGAAACATTAAATTCGCCAATTTCTTCCATTTCTTGCAAATGAGCATCGAGATATAAATAGAAGACCACCGAAGTCTTCCCAAGCTATCAGATCGGCAATCATCGTACAGCAGAAAACCGAGGTCGAATCGTGCATTTTCGGCTTACACACGAACTCACAGTGATCATGCACCTCCTGTTTTGCGGCTCCCAAACGGTAGGTATGGTGGGGGTAAATTTCATCCGCGATCTGGCAGCTCTGCTGGCCTGTGTGAATTATAGTAGGAGACGATGTACATGACTGGGTTGCGCGCGCAACCCATTTCTCCTCTTCTGAATTTGAAAACTCGAAGGTGCACGATTGCCGGTCGGAACACTT